>NC_086321.1:342393121-342698121 GCF_036172605.1 Pelobates fuscus | reverse complement strand
GAAGTTGCACTTTGCTATTCGCAAGACAACCTTCCTCCATATTTGGATGGCATTGATGGCTGAACAGACTGGTGACCTTTTAAAGGATAGGAGAGAATGTTTGCAATATTGCTGAGATGGCAATATAGAAAAAAATGTAAGTTGAGCTTTCCTTTTATCTGAAATTTGTATTATTCAATGGGTGCTCTGTATGAATGCAGTGCTTCTCTCTTCATTGGAGGTATGGTGTGAACTCTGTTCTCTCTGCAAATATAGGCCCCTTTTGAAAAATTATTTTAAATGATTTCATATTTTTTTTATAAACTTTGAAAAAAAAATTTCCCCAAAATATTACAATATTAAAAAATACCTTGCATATAAATAAATATCAATATATAAAAAAACATCAAAATATTTTTCAACATATTAAGCACTTTTTAAAGATTATCTGAATTATTAAATCTTTTGAAAAGGCCATAATATGGAAAATTAGTTCCTATGGGTCCCCACTGTGCAGAGCCCTGAATAGACTTATTCCAAAAGGGGCATCCTAAAGAGAATATTGGGATGATGGGATGATTGGCTGCAATGCCCAGTACTTTCATTAGGTGTCACTATCCTTTCCACCCACATACCTGGTAATGATTCTGATGTCACTCAAAAAAATGTGGGTAACAGCTGCTGCTGGGCTTGATACAAAGTTGCAAAAAGTAGTTGCACATGTTTAACTATTCACGTGCTAGACTGCATATGTTAAACTATCCACGTGCTGATATAAAACAGTTGTATAATGCAATTATAGTAAATTACATAAAAATAATAGAAAATTGGACAATACACATGCCAAGGAGCATATTTAACCTGTTTCTGATGCAATGATAGGTATAATTATTTTTCTGTAAGGGAATTATGGGTGGACCATCATGTTTACACATGCCAAGGAACATATTTAACCTGTTTCTGATGGAAACATGGGTATAAAATAGACAATGTATTCCATGCTTACCGATATGTTCTTTTCTCGGATATAGGCCATGGCAGCACTACAGATGGGTATAGCTCCTCCCACTCCTAAATTGGACAGGAACACCTCATTAAAAAGAGACTCCATCTCCTACATCCGTAGTCTTTTTACATGTCCATTTTACTTGGACATAGGATGTTTTGCACCTCCTGTTTATTTGGTGGCTTACTTGGGTGTAAGCATATCATTAGCCCATTGGGTGTTCAATGTCTCTCTTCAGGACACCTTAGCGACCAGGGAGTTACACTGCAGTGACCCTATAGTTAGCAGCTGGATGTGCTAAACCTCCCGGAGATGATAATTCTCAGATGGGGTACGTATACCTGATTGTGGAGTCGTGGGGTACCTTGGCTTTCCCATCCATCTTGGCTGTCCTAGAGGAAATGAGTACCATTGACATTGTAATATAAAAAGGATTTTCCTTAGCCTTGGTGTGTTTTATTACCCTTTTATAGAGCTGCTGGTGGACTCCTTTCCTTTTATTCCTCTTTTTTGATTTGCGTTTGTCAATTTCCCTCCTTTTTGTGCTTTGTTCCATGGTGTTCCAGGGCCTTGTCCCAGGGACATTGCCAGACCAGTTTAAACTCCTCCTCAATCTCTCATCAGCCCTTGCTAAACTTTTACCCCCCATGGCGATTTTATTCTGTTCGTGGGATCTGAGCGCTGTTCGGATATATTGAGCGCTCAGATCCAAGCTATCTGGGGATTATGTTCAATATAATAGCAATTATGTATTTTTATGTATGTTACTGTTCGTGTAAAATAGAGATATTTTCTGTACCTTGAGATAATTGAGTTTACTGCAGTTCCTTAAGCCAATAATCTCCAGTATAGAGGGGCGGGATTTTACTGTGTATGTGGGAGTGTTATTTTGTTAATTAGTGTTCCCATTGGTTTGTGTCCCTTTTGTCACAGTTTACCACTAGGTCCAGGGGGTGTGCCTCTGGCCTGAAAACTTGTGTAAAAGAAAGTCATTTTGTGTGCATTAAACAGACCTGCTTTACCCCTTCATGAAGTCTTGGCTCATGTTTGGGGGATGGGATAACTACACTCTTGAGGATTGCTATATCACAATACTCCCCTGAGTATAAGCTCTTGTAAGAGCTTGTTACTGGCTCCTGCTCTCTGGATTATAAGAGAGGCCTACCTACTGAAAGCTGGATCCTGGTCTTGGGTCCAGAGTGAGTGGAAGACGGCGAGACCCCAACCAAGCTGCGACGGTTCGTGGGGTCAGCGGTGGTTATGGTGTCTGGTGGAGTGCTTGGAGCCCTCGGGAAGCACTAGGAGTATCCGTCAGAGGAAGGTGCCCAGTTGGGGTGTCAGGCGTTCCGTTACAATACCTTCTATCTGACACTTGGCTTCTCAGTTCTGCTCACAGATCCTCATATAAAAAGGACAAGACACCCTTCTACGAAGCCTGTGATGACAAAGTGTTGTCTGGAAGGAGACTTTTTATGGCCTGTCTTAAAGCAGAAGCTGGATACTGTAGAGCCTGATCCAGTTCTACTCTCCTATATCCACCACGCAGTCAGACAGTCTACAACAAGCAGAAAAATCGAGGAAGATATCATGAATGGGGTCAATAGGTCCAGATTTTTGAACGCCTTGAAAAAATTCAGGTTGGCAATTGGTTTCTCATATAATGCTTTGATCAGTTTGATGCTGGTTTGGTCCATCTCAAGAAGCATGGTTCTCTCTGTAGCATCAAGATTTACTCTTTGGCTATGAAATTGGGTGGCAGATTCCTCTTCAAAGAATAGTCTATGTGCCCTTCCATTTCAAGGGGATATGCTCTTTGGAAAACATCTAGATGATTGTATAAAGAGAGCAGTTAAAGGACATAAAGCCTTTCTTCCCCAAGATTAATGTCCCAAGTGGTCCTTTCCTCAAGAGAGATGGTCCTTTCAAGACAAAGATTTTGGGCTTTACAGACCTGAGAATACTCCAGAACGCAGACATGGAAGGGAGGTCTCTCCTATTCAAAAGCTAATCGTGGCAAAGGAGTATCATCCAGACAAGCCAAGCAATTCCGATGGGGCGCCAGTTCAGTCCTTGGGGACAGGAGCCAGACTTTTCAATTTCTCCAAGGTTTGCGCTCAGTTCATGTCAGAGAAATGGGTCTTGAAAATTCTCCAAAATGGCTATATCCAGGAATCTACTACTGGAATCTATCTAATCGTGGCAAAGGAGGATCATCCAGACAAGCCAAGCAATTCTGATGGGGCGCCAGTTCAGTCCTTGGGGACAGGAGCCAGACTTTTCAATTTCTCCAAGGTTTGCGCTCAGTTCATGTCAGAGAAATGGGTCTTGAAAATTGTCTAAAATGGCTATATCCTGGAATCTACTACCATTGCTCATTCCCAATATCTACCTATTAGCATTAATCAAGACCCTGAGAAGGCTTTTATTTCAAGCATTATTGAGATGTCGTCCTCCAGTGAAGTCTTCCTCCCCTCCATGGGACTTGCCCCGGGTATTTCATGCCCGAAGAGCTGCAGCACACCACAACACTCTCTCCCCTCATCCAGCAGCAGGACTCCAAACAGCCACCTTCCTGGAAACAAAAGGCAAGCTAACAGGAGGGTGGCTGCAAATATAAAAATTTACATTTGTGTAATTTTGTCACATTGTGTGTGTTTGAGTGTGTGTGTGTGTAGCTGTGTCACTGTGTTTGAGTGTGTGTGTGTGTGTGTGTGTATGTAGTTGTGACACAATGTGTGTGTGTGTGTGTGTGTGTGTGTGTGTGTGTGTTCGAATTTGTCACAGTATGTGTGTGTTTGCATCTGTCACAGTGTGTAAGTCTGTGTTTGCATGTGCCAGTATGTGTATTTTTGTGTCTGTGGTTGTATGTGTCAGTGTGTATATGTGTATATGTGTGTATGTATGTATTTGTGTGTTAATGTGTATGTATACCTGTGTAAGTATGTAGATCAGTATGTGTGTCAGGGTGTGCTTCTGTGTATGTATATACATGTCACTGTGCATGTATCTGACAGCCGCTAGAGGTGCTTCTGGCCGTTTCACAGAGTTTAGTGAGTCAATTAATTCCTACGTGGAAGGCCTAATGCATGTGCGTCACTAGTTATGCATGCGCATTAGTATACCCCATCGACTGACATCGGAGAAGTCCAACCCAGCATTAAGGGACCTTAGTGCTGGAATCAGGTAAGTGTTTAAAAGGTTATTTAACCCTTTTATGGCCAGGAGGGGACCGATGGGGGTCCACGGAGGCAGAGGGTAATTATAGTGTTCCTTTAAAGGGACATTCCAGCCACCACAGCATATGCATACCTCCCAACATTTCAAATGCACGAAGAATAAAACTTTAATTTTAGGGGTGTTACTGGGCGTGTGGTCAGGGGCGGGGTTATTTAGAGAAATTTTAGGTGACTTACCAATAACAATTTATCGAACTAAAATGTAATTTAGAAGAAGAACAATGTATCTTATTTTACACAAGCTGATTTACAGACACATTTACCGAGGTTTAAATACAACTTACTGTGAATTGTATTATTGTGGAGCTCTGTTATACACTCCAACTATATGGAGCACCTAGAAAAGAGGGACATTAGGATAGAAAAAAGGGACAGAGGGATTTGGACCCAAAATAGGGACTGGCTCTCTTAAAAAGGGACACTTGGTAGGTATGGCAAATGTAACATATGTTTCTTTCTTAGATTATGGTCACTCTGTCCAATTTGTAAAATCCTCTACAATTTGCATCAGGGAAAGCTATATTTATCTCTCCCCATATATCAACTAGTACAATCCTGAGAAGCTTTGCCAGCAGGGGATCCTGGAAGTTGTAGTATAGCTGCAATTTTACAGTAGAACGTTGACAACTGACCCTTTAACTCCCAGAATCTCCAGCTGTGTCTACGAAGCCCTTCCGTGCAATGATTCATGGGACAAAATGTATCATTAGTTGACTCAAGTCCTAGGAGGCAAGGAGCTCACTACAGATGCTGAAACATTAAAATACGTATATTTTTGATGTAATGCTGTTTTGTATATAAAGTAGTTTTAAAAAAATTTGTTATAAAGGTTGAATAGATCTAAAAAAAAAATTAAAAGGGGACTATTTCATGTTTTTTATGTATTCAAATGTGAACACATTACACATTACAACCAGTAGGGGGCACTTGAGAAATATCCTTCTACCTTTGGTGGGTATCTGGTGTGTAGGTGAGAGGAAGCCTAGTTTGGCGTCATCGATGTATAATTTATTTATTTATTATAATTTTATTCAAAACAGGTCAAACATACAGTTGGTAAAAAGGTACACTGTGTAGTTTCGTGAGATGATCAAACTAGTTATAGATTTGTGTTGTTTATTGTCATCATTCCAATCCATGAATCTTGACATTTTAAAAACAGAAATAAACCAAGATAGATACGACAGATTTGGCTGTAGTATAACAAAAAAAAGGGAAAGAGTTACTTGCGCACTATCCAAAATCCCTATGCACATTTAAAGGGACACTATAGGCACCCAGACAATTCAGTTTAATGAATTGGTCTGGGTGCTTTGTCCCAGGTCGCTTAGTTCTGAAAAGCTAATTATTGCAGGTTTACAGAAACTGCAATAATTAGGTGATGGGTTAATGCCACCTCTAGTGGCTGTCTACCAGACAGCCACTAGAGGGACTTCTGGGCCGTTAGGCAATTTCTGGTCGCCTAAGTGACCCTGGACGTCCTCACGCTGTGCATGGGGACGTCCAGCGTCACCCAAAACCCCATATGAAAGCATTGTATAATGCTTTTCTATGGGGAAATCATAATGCAAGTATGGCCACTGCCGCGCATGCGCATTAGGTCTCCCCCCCCCCCCCACCCCCCCCCACCGGCTGACATTTGCAGGGGAAAAGTGAAAGCGGACCCAAGCCAGCACCGAGGGACATTGGCATTGGACTGAGGTAGTGGCAGAAGGTGTTTTTAACTTTGTTTTTCTGGCACTATAGTTTCCAATTAAATAACTGGAGGTTTTTACTACCACTCTAATGGCCATTAGAGTGCACGCTCACCTACCACACCAAGGCAAAACTCTTAGGTGAGTCCTATGCTAACAATTTACATTGCTGCTTTCAGCTCAGGTAAAAAAAAATATCTAATGAGACAGAGAGGGGTATTTTCCTAAACTCCTACACACTTATTAACCCTTAATAGGGAACACATGGGTTGGGCGTCAGTTAAAGGACCACTATAGGCACACAGACCACTTAAGCTTAATGAAGTGGTCTGGGTGCCAGGTCCCTCTAGGATTAACCCTTTCTGCTGTAAACATAGCAGTTTCAGAGAAACTGCTATGTTTACTTTAGGGTTAATCCAGCCTTTAGTGGCTGTCTCATTGACAGCCCCTAGAGGCGCTTCCGCGCGTCTCACTGTGATTTTCACAGTGAGAAGACGCCAGCGTCCATAGGAAAGCATTGAGAATGCTTTCCTATGAGACTGGCTGAAAGCGCGTGCGGCTCTTGCCGCGCATGCGCATTCATCCGATGACGGCAGAAGAAGGAGGAGATTCCCCAGCGCCGAGGGAGCCCGGTGCTGGAGAACGGTGAGTGTTTAACCCCTTCCTCACTCTAGAGCCCGGCGGGAGGGGGGCCATGAGGATGAGGGGGACCCAAGGACCCTATAGAGCCAGGAAAACGAGTATGTTTTCCTGGCACTATAGTGGTCCTTTAAGCATTTAAAAATCGGAATTGTCTTTACTGTGCCTGAACAAACACATTATCCAGAGATTCCCTTCCTTAGCTTTGACTACCGATGTCACTTTGGAAATACATACACATAAATGTACTGAGCGCAAGAGAAATAAAATGATGCATTCACGCATTCTGCTAATTCCCTAATTCAAGGCATTAGGGGAGGAGGAAAAAAAAAGATTCAAAATTGCAAAATTAGTCCAACTAAAAACATAGCTCATTGAACAAGTATGCTTGAAGTATACATGATTTCCTTTTCATTTCCGTGTGGATTGTATACACCCACGCTAAAAGTAAAACCTCAACATTAAGTAATACTACATTTTAACTGTTCTAGAACCAGTCAGATACACCAATATTTAGAGTGGCAGTGAAAGTCATTATATCTATAATTATAATATCACTTTTTAATCATGCAAAATGAATATTAGTGTAGGTTTGGAGGGGGGGGGCGTATGACAGTAAATAAATATGCACATAAGTGTCCAATTAAGCTCATTATGTTTGTGGGTATAGTTAGAATATATGCCAATTAGCAATTCTTGTTTACTGAGATACTGTAGTGTTTCCTGAGACAGAATAACTACCCTATTAAAATGTTTACTCTGCTTTATGTAGCGTAATTTACCACGTTCCATTCTTTTGGATTAGTTTACTAAAAGAACAGACAGAAAGGTGGACGGATGGACAGAGGGGTTGATGGATGGACAGAGGAGTTGATGGATGGACAGAGCGATGGATGTATAGATGGATGGATATTATAGACTGATACAGCCACAGATTTACAGCAATATTTGATCATTGAACTAAGAACTAACTAAATCATTGAAAGCCAATGACTCTATAACTTAAAACAAGAATGCTCAACCAAAGTTATTTGCAAGCTTATTTATTACGTGCCATTAAAAAAAAAAAATAAAAAAATGTATGATCCGAAGTCAAATAAATAATTTGTGATATATTACCTCTCAAGGCTCGCACTACCACAGCTTGTGAAGTCTAAGCACTTGTAGACCACAGGTAAACAAGACTCTTTTTAGCCATGCAGGAGGGCCATATAGGGCCGCTCTCAGTAAGCGGAGCTTAGGGGAGACAGGGAGCCTAGGTAAGTTGTCTAAACGTTTTCAAACTGTTTGACTACTTACTCTTGGGGGGCACGTGGGTACTCCTGGTACCATAATCACTACAGCAGGCTGGGTTAGTGGGAGTTTCCCATTTTATATTGCCGTTTGAGATGTGATGTTATAAAATAGTTTGGAGAACGAGTGCCTAGAGTAGAGGCAGGCCAACTGCAACAAGAAGCAAATCGCTATAGCATGTAAAAAGCATGAAAATTGTCAGAATTAAAGAAACACTCAAAGCACCCTAACCACTACAGCATGCTATAAAGGTTATGATGGCTCGAGTGCACGGGTGCCCTCCCAGAGTAAGTAGTCAAATCATTTTAAAACGTCTGGCCAACTTTCCTGGGTCCCACCGTATGCCTGCCTCCAGCTGCCCTGTTGTCAGAAGCTTCTGCAAGCTTCCAGTTAGCGCCACTGAGCTAAGTCCTGCTGTAGATTGCACGCTGAATGGCTGACAGCCTCAGCTGAGTGCACTAATCACTAAGTTTGTTGAGGGCACCCAGTTACTGCTGGCACCATAAACACTACAGCAATTTCCATTTAATATTATTATTCTCTCCACCTTACTGCTCAGAGGGTCTAGGAAGTAGTCTGTAAGGCCCCAACTATTTTGCCTCCCATCACAGAGGTGGAGGAGGGAAGGTGTTATGATGATTGCTAGCTAACCATTCCGCTCATTTATGTCTATATTGTCTCATTTGTTCCATGCAGGGACCTCACAGAACCCAGTTTTTTTTCTCTAACTTTTTTTTTTTACTTTCAATGCCACTGAAGTTGCAGAAATTAAAGGGTTATGGATGGATATAGATTGATACAGCTAGAGATTTATAGCAATAATTCATAATTGAAGGACTAACTAAATAATGGTAGCCAATTACTCCATATAATTTATTTTAGCATGCTCGTCCTTTGTGGCTGGAGATGGAGGCTGCCAAGATCTTAACTTACTCTATTAGGGAAGTCTTATGGTTGCCCCCTGCTCTTCGGCCGCAGATGGCGAATATGTATCAAACAACCAAAGCTATTACTAAGGCTTGGAGAGTGTTATACACCAAGATTAACCCTTCCACTAGCTGGTCCAGAGATACTCCCTTATCGGTGTTGCGATCTGCATTACCTGACTTAGACGTGGAATATTGGCTTTCCCACTCTGTCATACATATTGATTATTTATTTTTGTCCAATTCCTTTTTATCTTTTGACCAGTTACAGGTCAAATTTGGCCTGGTCGCCTTTGTTGCCCCTATGCATAGACAAATGGTAAATTTGCTCAGTGAACACTTTAACGCCTCGGATAGGGATCTTGGAGAACGTAACGTAAACATGTCTAATCTAGAAAAGATATATCTTTTGGATCCTGACCTTAGACGAACCATTTCAATCTGCTATGCTTATTTTGCTGGGGAACCTGGTCCAAAATTGGACTATATGACAAAGTGGGTAAGAGGACTGAATATGAAATTTACTATTGAAGAGTGGCATGGGCTTCGAATGGCGCTACGGAGCACAGTCTGTGTTATAGATTGGATTGGAGTCAATAATAGGGGCTGTCCCTTCTAAATAGGGGCACTTGGGAGGTATGGTATATCACGGTCCTTTCCATAGTCTTCCTCAGTAGGAATGTTTGGTATATTTGTGTGTCTGGCACCTAGTGTGATGCTAGCGGGAAGAAGATAGAAACAGAATATGCAAAGGGCATATTAAACTAGTATATTGTGTGTGTGTTTATAAAGCAAGTGGCTAAATCAACATACTTGGAACTAGGACTGCTGCGTACCACATGTTTTAATACAAGCTTACTTTGTCTCAAAAAACATATGTTTTTTTGGTGGACTTCAGAATTAACTCCATCGATAGCAGCCACGTATCACAACAATACAGTAACAGCTATCACGCTTGATTTGAAACCCCACACATGACAATATCGCTTGCAATTAATATTATTTATTAAACCACCAAGATACTCCTCAGAGCTATACATTGGATGAATAAAACACACAAGTAAAAAGAACTGCGCAAATTTGACTGGCTTGAATGAACTTTTAATATTTCTATTGTGAGCTGTAGATCGGTAAATATAACGTACAAATAAAATAATGAATGTAACAAGGCCTTTAACCCCTTAAGGACACATGACGTGTGTGACACGTCATGATTCCCTTTTATTCCAAAAGTTTGGTCCTTAAGGGGTTAAAGTTCTTGGTTAGACTGGTGGCAATTAGAAAGATCATATACTTGGATAGTTCTCTCTATTTTACCATGTCCTGTTCACGTTTCCTCTCTCAAGTTCCTTTCTAGGTGGTTCAATTTCATGCCGTCCTCATTTACAATCCGATATTTTATAGCACTTTTAGAATTTTTGGGGTATCCATCTTGAACTATTTCTATGAATAGCAATTTTCTACTCTACTGTTCAGACTTCTTCAAAGTAAGAAGGTTGTCCTTCGGCGTCATCACTGGTTTGAACATCAAAATTGTTCCATTGTCTACTACACTGCATATTAAGTTGTCTTTTATATTGAAAACAACTGATTAACAAAAATAAAAAAAGTCATTCTAAGTCATCATAACCCGGCTTTGGACCTGGAAGACACCAGATCAACCAATTTGGATAACACATATGTTGGAAAGCAAGATAGTTATGGAGATACACTACAGCTGTTATTTCTAATCTTAACTTAAATGCATACCACGGTTTTGGGAGTTCACAGTAAAATTTAGGGGGAGTTAGAGTTGTGTTCTTGACTCCAAAATTTGATCACTTGTGGCTGCTGAAGAATGCATGGAGACATTTTAAATAGTCCAAAAATGACTTTTGGCATCTAGACTGGATGAAATTTATAAACAACAAGATCCAACAGAGAGTAGAGTTTGTCACCATTCGATTACGGCTAATCTTAGCTGAAAGATGGAAAATGGTGAATGTGCCACCAACTTCTAACAAATATTAGAAGATTTGAGTATCGAGAAGAAACCTCCAAAAAATTGCCAGGAACCATTGACAACTTCGAACAAAATTCATCCCTTTGTGATTTGAGATTGTTCTGCTGTAAGTGAATTAAAATGGATAAAACGCACATAAAGTCTTATTAATAATATCGTATCATGTAACACTCTATAGTGCATATAATATATAACGACTGATCACTGGAAGACTAAGCAGTAATTTTAGCCCGGCTGGCATCCTATCTTCCGAATTCCAAAAGACCTGAGGTCAAGTAAACATATCTGCTCTGAAGAATGGTGAGGACAGCTGAGAATTGTGTGTAAGACAATCGCTTATCATGTGCTCCTTACTAATAAAACGTTCTGTATTGTACAAATTACTATACACAGCGCGTGTTTTGCAGATATTTCAAAGAAAATGTGATTATCTCCAATCTCATGACATACTGCATTAAGCATTCTCCCACAGAATGGAAGGTTAGTAGTACACACAACCCCCCCCCCCCCCCTACTAATCCATCACAGGAAAACCAAATTGTTGTAACACTATCATCAGAGGGTTAGCAACAGGGCTAATCCACATTTTGTCAAAAGAAGACTCACCGCCCTATAATCCACACCTCTTGTAAAAGTTCCACGTTAAATATAAACAGACACATCAGAGGTTAAAATAGATTTAATGGGCTTAGACACATCCCAGAACTACCCCTAAAATAGACAGCAAAATCCTGTTTAAGGGGGACATCTGAAAAAAATTATGGCATAGGCAAGCGTTGATACAATGTAAGGCCACGAGGAATATATATAAATTAGAGGAAACTTTCAATTTTCCTGCTGGAAAAAAAAAAGCACAGCTATTTCATAAAGATGTGTTTTTTTTGTTTTTTGTTTTTTTTTCCTATTCTCTTTTGTTCATGTGCTGTCACTTGGAGGAGAGACAGACGGTGCTAGATGACATTAGCAGAAGCCATCCAATGCTCTTAGCTCCGAGCCTCTGCCTATTCCGAGGTACCAGGGCTGATATAATGTTGTGGATTGTACCTTTTAATGAAAACTCCTCCCATTCTGACTGCGTTTTCCCTAGATAAAGAAAGAAGGGGAAGCTGCGCCCGGATTGTATTTGCAGATGAGGCATTATGGGGGGGCCAGTGGCCCCCAGGAGAAAAAGATATTTAATCAGAAATCAGAATGAACATCATCAGCACAGAGGAAGGTACGTATCCAGCCTATTGGCTTGTTTCATGCAGCATAGCCCCGGAAGGCATTGTGCAGTGATTAAGCTGACATAGCATTTCATAGGATGCAGGGACAGACAAAATGAAATCACCCATCGTTTGTCTTACTCGTTGAGTTTAGGGGAATGGACCTCTGCTGTGTAGCTTTTGTTTCACATTCAGAAATTTCAAAGAAAGCTTTGCATGCAGGCTCAACAAACATCTAATTTCTACTGCACATTTTCCAGGAGAAAAAAGGTGGATACTGCCAAAAAACACACACACACACACACACACACACACAAACAGAAACCCCATAAGCAGTCGCTGGCTACAGCAGGGATAGCAGAATATTATGTGTACAGGACAAAAGATAACATGAGGCTACTTACAGTGACAATGGCAGGTACAGCAGTTACCCATCGATCAATGAAATTGCAGGGATCATCAGTTTATTGCTCCGGCAAAGTTAGCTAAAAGGATCCCAGCTAATTCAGGCTCTGCTATTCCAGATTACTGGATGCATACTAGTTTCAAATTTCCTGGCACAGTCTTGTCCAGCGCTGCACAGAGTGATGTAAATGGCAGCATTATGGGAACGAGGAGGGAGATGCAGACTCATTCTCTCCAGGCTTATAGCAGAAAGAAATCATTTGCAAATGGCTAGGGTGTTGCACCCTATCAGTACTCTACTATCCGTGAGCAGTTGTGTCTGTTGAAGAGACACACATGCATATATTATATATAGATAATTGCAATAAGACGCATCATGTAAGCATAGTTTTACGTTAATTAGCAGCTTAATCATTTTAACCTCTTCATAAATGCTACATCTCTTTAGGCTCTATAATTAAAGACAAACAGATACCTCTAAAGCTCCAACCTAGTCCATAGCGATGTAGAATGCTTTGTTAACTTCAGCGGATGCAAGAGGACCTATTCTGGCAGTCTAAGAGATTGGTGACTAAACCTTTTGCACTACAGTGGTTGCGGGCTTGAATTATTTATCATGTTCAGGATGAGTATAACACGAGATGGGATCAATAGAAGCAACAAGGTACCAGTGGTAAAGCATCATGGGAAATGTAGTTTATAGTAGCTCCAGTGCCAAAGGCTACCCATCACTGGACTAATAAAAAAGAAGAATCTAAGTAGAATCTTTGTCATATACACATAACTTTATTTTCACAGGGAAACTGTTTAACCCCTTAAGGACACATGACATGTGTGACATGTCATGATTCCCTTTTATTCCAGAAGTTTGGTCCTTAAGGGGTTAAATGCCGTCACAAGATGTAAAGAGAAAAGGTAAGCAGAGTGTGAGACACAGAATCTCACAGATTTCATAGACAGACGAAATAAAATACTTTTATGAACATCTGAGCTTCGGCGCTTTACTTCTAGGCACGGAGAGAGAGAATATGAGTGAGTTTGCTTTTAATGCGCCTTCTTTGATTATTTGAAGTTTGTCGCTCACTTGCCGGAGCTATCTGTGAATGCTTTAATCAAGCTCTGAGTCACCCGGTGACTCAAATTGAAGCTTGTTAGCAAAGTCCCAGCCCAATATTATATTTATAACATGAGAGACTAGAGAAATGTTTATTTTTAATGACTTTAGAAGAGGATAGAAATCACATCCGCACAGATGGAGAATTAAATTCAAAGAACACACCTGTCATGTTCGCAAGCATTTTCAATAACTGTCTGTAATGTTGAAATGTGTTTAAAGATAGCATCAATTGTAGAATTGTTAATGGTACATTCACTTTTATTTTAACAGACTGGAGCTGTTTGGTGGACCCGTAGCATTCCCATTTGAATTTAAAGGGACACTCCAGGCATCCAGATCACTTCAGCTTATTGAAGTGGTCTGGCTGCTGTGCCCCTATTGCACTTCCAGAGAACTGCAATATTTATATTGCAGCTCTAAGTCTGCCATCTGTGGCTGTCCATAAGACAGCCACTGGGGGCGCTTCCAGATTCATAACAGACCTTTGGTGCGTTATCTGACGCTGGACGTCCTCACAGACCTCCAGCGTCAGACTTTTCCCATAGGAAAGCATTAAATAATGCTTTTCTATGGGGAGTTCTAATGCGCACGGACATTGCCGCGCTTGCGCATTAGTCCTCCCCTGCCGGCTGACGTCGGCAAGAGAGGAGCGTGGGCGGAGCCTGACCCAGCGCCGAGGGACATCGGCGATGGATTCAGGAAAGTAGCTGAAGGATCTACAGGATCCTGCAGTGCCAGGAAAACAGGTTTGTTTTCCTGTCACTGGAGAGTCCCTTTAGCAAGATGCTGTCTGTTTAATGCTTCATTTGGTGGATGTACCGAATAGTTAGCAGAGGTTGTTCTGTTGTACACGCATTCACAAATGTTGAATATACCAACTAGAGTTTCTACAAGAGACAGCCTTATTCTCAGTATTGTTTCTTGTCTTTACCTGACTTAATAATATAAACAGAACCTGATTAAACCCACAACAAAACCAATATGCTGTCAATTTGCTGTCTCTGAGCATATTGGTCCCATACTTCATTGTCTTTCCTACATAGTAAGTTGTTTTAATGGAGTGCAACTTTGCTATGATTGTCCAATTAATTGGTGCATTTGCAGCTATCACTGCGCCTGCGCCAGTTTTCCCAGGGCCAAGCAAAAGAAGAAGCAACATACACCTGTTGCTGAATAAAAGGGTAAGTAATATATATTTCTAAATTCATATAGGTGGGGGTGCCTGGCATGTGATGGGTCAAAGAAACACACTACGCATATATATTGTTTTTCGTGTTGGAGTTCTCCTTAATGTAGGCCATTTGTCTGACAGGATTTATGATGGGATCTTTGGTCACCTATTTCAGCTATGCTAAACAGAAAGAAGGGAAGGGTCTATGGTGACTATCCATTAGGCCAGGGGTCCTCAAACTCCGGCCCTCCAGATATTGCTGAACTAAAACTCACATGATTCTCTGGCTATCTATGTAATTCAAAGAATCATGGGAGTTGTAGTTCAGCAACATCTGGAGGGCCGCAGCTTGAGGACCCCTGCATTAGATGTTCATCAAGACAGGAAATAGCTGCAAATGAGGTTCCAAAAAATTACTTATTTCGTGAATCGGATCACAACTTGCCTCTGTGGTGATGAACAAGTTATCTAGGTTTCACAAGAAAATTAGTGAGTGGCTCAAATGAGACATATGACTTAATATCCTTTTCCAACCCCACAAACAAAGTGAGACTGGGCTAAGAAAATGATGTGTACCATTGATATGGTCTTTAGTTGGGCCTGAGACAGCAAGGCTGAAATTCTGAATAGCTCTTAAATCGATTAGTCCATCCCCTTAGGGCCTAGCTGTCTTTGCTCTAATATGTATGTAGCTACCTGATGCATGTGCCTGATTTTGTCACATGGTTTAAAAATCTAAGTTTTAGGCATCAAACAAGGGCCTAAAACATTGTGTGAGTCTATGTAACTTGCTTGCTCTTTATTCTAGCAAAACTCAGTCAATTGCCTACAACTACGTCACCCTCACAAAAAATAAAAATCCATGCTTGCCTATCAAGGGGTCCAAGCAGACTGAGCATTGAAGGCGGGAGAAGCTATTATAAAAGTAGCCCTTGCCTGGAATGTTGAACCAACCAATCACAGCAAAATTGTTCCACATGAAGCGTTAACAGCCGGTTGGTAAACCTTACGGACAACATTGAAAATGAGCCCTTGGATATACAACAACAAATCATCTTCATTGTCTATCGTAACTCACAGGAACTATATACTGTAAAAGCGTGCATTCAAATCACTACTAAGGGTAAGATTTGGTTCTACACGGTTAAACAAGAGAACTCGAGGAAACAATGTGACTTTTTCTTTCATACGGGAGAAAGATGACACAATGTAAATTTTACAGACAGAAATTCCTGGTCAGTAAAACTCTTTACAAGCAGAATGAATCTAGGCCTTGCAGTTGCTATAACATTAGGTTTTATTATTGCCAATGGCAACGCCGTTCACGGTCTCACTTTATACACAGTGGAGTACGTTTTCAGAATCAATAAAGCTGGATACAAAAAAAATAATAATAATTGAACAGTACACTCCATATGTCCTGTCACATTGTACATTATATCAGCAGTCATGGTTTGCAAAAATGGGTGAGAATGATGTTTAAAATCAGAAACTTAGCACCTCCCAGTCCATTTTTACCACGTCAACAATATATGTGAACACAACCCAGTGAAGCAAATTATGTATATGTGATTTAAAGCAAACCAGGACTTCCCTTAATGTTTCAGGTGAAGTATCCTGGTAACTCCTCGAAGACTTCCTCTTGTCTTCAATAGATATATGCACATAGATAGGGGAAAATCTGCTAAATATAAATACAATAAAGGAACATAGCGTTTAACTGTGTGGGGACTGGCACTGATTTAAAGTTACAATTGGTCACTCACAGATTTGCAGAATTAAAAGAGCCTTGAGTGGTATCTTTCAGTGTCCAATCTGTTGTCCCTCCTCACATGTTCCTCTCAGAGCAGAATGTATGTATCTCAAAATAAAAAGATATATACACGAATGTAGTACACTTCCAGAGTTGAAATAAAAAAGTATTTAATGACTTGCATATAGGTAAAAAACAAACGGCTTGTCACCATGCACGTCCTACGCGTTTCGTCCTAGATATGGACTTCCTCAGGGACTTGGTGCAGTAAAGTGCAAAAACGAAATAGCAGCATAAAGCATATCCCCCCTCCCAGTCCTTATATACATCCCCATTTAGTCCCAAATGTTCGCCAGCTGGTTTTCAATTTTCGCGGCATTTTCCCGGTGACGTCATCACGTGTGCCGCGATGTTTCTCCTGATGACGTCATCACGTCCAGCGTGTGCGTTCCATCTTGCGTTTCACAGACCCGGAAGTGGGTCGCGGTCATTGCAATTCAATCGTTTTAGCTCAGAAAGTTTACATGCGAGTAAGGGAAATCGGGGTGGGGGGAAGAGAAAAGGGTTAAAAGAACTCTGGATGGTACTACTTAGAATGAATAAAAAATAAGTAAGAATATATGTTTCCATTACAATTTATATTCATCATGCAGACTGCAATTGCAGGATTTATGAATGCATCTCACTATACAAAACAAAATATAATAAAAAATGAAGAATAAAGATTTATGTGCAAGCATGAATCAACTATTCTGCATGTGTACATATATAATTCTTGGATTTCCATACATATATCATTCTTACTATTTGGAGGTTTTGTCAAATACAAACATTGCTACTCTTTAATGTACATTGATCATACAGTACAATACATTGGTTATACAGTGTTAGTTATCTATACACATTGTAGTGATTGGTGAGACCCATTTATATCACACTTCTGTCTCTTTCTACTTGAAGGTGAATGGAGTTCATTTTATCTTTGAATTAAATGAAATCCAGAATTTGAAAAAATTATAAAAAAGTTTTTTGAAAAAATTATGAGTATACACAAAAAATAAAAAGTTATATGTAATGATGAATATGGAAAATATAAAAAAATAAGAAAATGTATGAAATATATAAAAATATGTAGGAAATATAAAAAAGGTTATGAAAAATTATATCAGTAAAAAGGAAAAAATTAAAATAAAATAAGGAAATGAAATGAAAAACGCAGAATAAAAATTAAAGATTAGATAAAGATGAAAATAAAAATAAATAAAAATAAAAATACAAATAAAAATAAAAATATAGATAAAAATAAAAATAAAAAATAAAAATAAATACGAATGTAAATAAAAATAAAAATAAAAAATAAAAATTCAAATATAATATAAATAAAAAATAAAAAATAATTTATTTATTTTTTTTAAATGTATATAATTTGAATCTTCAATTTTTTAATGAGAGAGAAGTGTGATAATACCCATGCACTACACAAGAACCGGAAAGGAGATAATTTGTTTAGTCTTCAAAGAAGCTCCACAGGTCAATATCTAGGTTTAGGCCAAGAGGTTGGAGTGTTTTTAATTTGCTGATCCAAAAAGTCTCTCTTTGAGAGAGTTTTTTGGTCAAATTACCTCCTCTCCAATATGGATCCACTTGTTCAATACCCAAAAACATAAAACTCCGCCAGTCAAATTTGTTGCAAGTGTTGCAATGTAGTGGTACTATATGTTTCATTGATTTCTTTCTAATATTATTTTGGTGTTCCAATATTCTCTCTTTTAGTTTTCTGCATGTTCTCCCCACATACTGTTTCCCGCAGGGGCATTGTAACATATAAACTACATTCCTTGTGTTGCAATTAATATTAGATTTTATTTTAAATCGTTCTTTCGTAGTGAAGCTTGTGAAGTCTCTTTTTTGTATAAATTTTTGATTTTTACAGGCTTTACAAGAATTGCAAGGGGTGAAGCCACTGATGTTAGAGGTTATGCTTTTACGTGGGGTTTTTAGGGCATAGCTTGGGGCTAATACATTTTTTAAGTTTTTTGTTCGCCTGAAAATCACTGGTGTTTTTTTTGGTAAAGCTTTACCTAAAATGGGATCTTGACGCAGAATGTCCCAATGTTTGTTGAGGATCTTTTTTATTTTCCAGTGTTGTGTATTGTATTGGGTTGTAAAAGAAAAATTATAATTATCCTTAAAATGTCTTTTGGGGTTTGGAGCTATCAGGTCCCTTCTATTCTTTTTTCCTATTTCTTTAATTTCTTTGTCTAACAGAGTTGTTTCATATTTTTTTGCCACAAATTTGTTTTTTAAATGCTCAGCCTGCTCTCTAAAATCTGAATTTTTCGAGCAATTTCTTCTTACTCGTATTAGCTGGCTTTTTGGTATGGTCTCCAACCATTTGTCTTTGTGGCAGCTTTTTCTATGAATAAAACTGTTACCTTCAGTTTTTTAAAAAAAACATTTTGATTGGATCTGGTTGTTTTCTACAAAGAGGTTTAAATCAAGGAAATTGATGGTGGTGGTGTTAACTTCATATGTGAACTTTAAGCCATAATCATTTTGGTGAATGTAATCTATAAATGATGACAAATCATCCTGTGGTCCTTGCCAAATTAAGATAATGTCATCAATAAAACGCTTCCATAGGACCAGGTTCGCTACCCAGCTATGCCCACTCCATATGTGGTTGGATTCCCAATCCCGCATATATATGTTTGCATAGCTGGGGGCGAACCTGGTCCCCATGGCTGTACCAGTCGTTTGGAGGTAAAATGAATCATCAAAGAAAAAATAATTGTGTTTAAGGATGTAGTGGATACTGTTTAGGATGAAATTTCGAAAATTTGATGATATGTTTTCATCTTTCTCCATAATTCTTTCCACTGCACCCAGGCCTTTCTTATGTTTTATTATTGTATATAATGATGTGACATCTAGAGTCACCCAAACATAGTCGTGTTCCCAAATTATATTCTCCATAGTTCTTAGAACATGTGCAGTGTCTTTTAGGTAGGAGGGGGCTTCTTGCGCATATTTTTGAAGGTGGTGATCCACAAATTCTGAAAGGTGAGCGGATACAGAATTTATACCGCTGATGATTGGTCTCCCCGGGGGTGTTATTGGGTTTTTATGTAGTTTGGGGAGAAAATAAAAAATGGGTATGATTGGAAAATTATTAAAGAGATATTCTTTATTGTTTTTAGAGATTATATTGTTTTCATAAGCCTGGTCCAACAGGAGTCCTAGGATGGTATTACATTTTTTTGTTGGATCTCCTGTGAGTTTGATGTAAGTTTCTACATCTCCCAAGATTCTGTGTGCCTCATTCATATAATATTCTCTCGTCATAATAACTATGGCTCCCCCCTTATCAGCTTCTTTTATTACTATGGTGTCCATTTTTTTTAATTTTGTTATACTTGCTGATTCTTCCTTACTCATATTATATTTATTTTCCCTTGGATTTTTTTCTTTTTCTAATTCTTCTAGGTCATGGCATACCATACTATTAAATGTGTCTAGGAAGGGACCTCTATCTCCTACTGGGTAAAAATGTGATTTATTTTTAAATTGTTTCTGCTCTAAACTGGTTTCATCTGAACTTTTTGTAAATGTGTTTTCTTCTGTCTCTCTCTTTAAGAAGAATCTCTTAAGTGTCATTTTGCGGATGTATTTCTGAACATCAATGTAAGTGTTAAAAAAATTCATTTTTTGGTTTGGTGCAAATTTGAGGCCTTTACTTAAGGCTTTCAAATCCGTATCACTTAACTCAACATCAGTTAGGTTATAGATTCCATAATGTTTCTCTAGTGTCTTTGTCTTACATTTGTCAAACATTATGGAATCTATAACCTAACTGATGTTGAGTTAAGTGATACGGATTTGAAAGCCTTAAGTAAAGGCCTCAAATTTGCACCAAACCAAAAAATGAATTTTTTTAACACTTACATTGATGTTCAGAAATACATCCGCAAAATGACACTTAAGAGATTCTTCTTAAAGAGAGAGACAGAAGAAAACACATTTACAAAAAGTTCAGATGAAACCAGTTTAGAGCAGAAACAATTTAAAAAGAAATCACATTTTTACCCAGTAGGAGATAGAGGTCCCTTCCTAGACACATTTAATAGTATGGTATGCCATGACCTAGAAGAATTAGAAAAAGAAAAAAATCCAAGGGAAAATAAATATAATATGAGTAAGGAAGAATCAGCAAGTATAACAAAATTAAAAAAAATGGACACCATAGTAATAAAAGAAGCTGATAAGGGGGGAGCCATAGTTATTATGACGAGAGAATATTATATGAATGAGGCACACAGAATCTTGGGAGATGTAGAAACTTACATCAAACTCACAGGAGATCCAACAAAAAAATGTAATACCATCCTAGGACTCCTGTTGGACCAGGCTTATGAAAACAATATAATCTCTAAAAACAATAAAGAATATCTCTTTAATAATTTTCCAATCATACCCATTTTTTATTTTCTCCCCAAACTACATAAAAACCCAATAACACCCCCGGGGAGACCAATCATCAGCGGTATAAATTCTGTATCCGCTCACCTTTCAGAATTTGTGGATCACCACCTTCAAAAATATGCGCAAGAAGCCCCCTCCTACCTAAAAGACACTGCACATGTTCTAAGAACTATGGAGAATATAATTTGGGAACACGACTATGTTTGGGTGACTCTAGATGTCACATCATTATATACAATAATAAAACATAAGAAAGGCCTGGGTGCAGTGGAAAGAATTATGGAGAAAGATGAAAACATATCATCAAATTTTCGAAATTTCATCCTAAACAGTATCCACTACATCCTTAAACACAATTATTTTTTCTTTGATGATTCATTTTACCTCCAAACGACTGGTACAGCCATGGGGACCAGGTTCGCCCCCAGCTATGCAAACATATATATGCGGGATTGGGAATCCAACCACATATGGAGTGGGCATAGCTGGGTAGCGAACCTGGTCCTATGGAAGCGTTTTATTGATGACATTATCTTAATTTGGCAAGGACCACAGGATGATTTGTCATCATTTATAGATTACATTCACCAAAATGATTATGGCTTAAAGTTCACATATGAAGTTAACACCACCACCATCAATTTCCTTGATTTAAACCTCTTTGTAGAAAACAACCAGATCCAATCAAAATGTTTTTTTTTAAAAACTGAAGGTAACAGTTTTATTCATAGAAAAAGCTGCCACAAAGACAAATGGTTGGAGACCATACCAAAAAGCCAGCTAATACGAGTAAGAAGAAATTGCTCGAAAAATTCAGATTTTAGAGAACAGGCTGAGCATTTAAAAAACAAATTTGTGGCAAAAAAATATGAAACAACTCTGTTAGACAAAGAAATTAAAGAAATAGGAAAAAAGAATAGAAGGGACCTGATAGCTCCAAACCCCAAAAGACATTTTAAGGATAATTATAATTTTTCTTTTACAACCCAATACAATACACAACACTGGAAAATAAAAAAGATCCTCAACAAACATTGGGACATTCTGCGTCAAGATCCCATTTTAGGTAAAGCTTTACCAAAAAAAACACCAGTGATTTTCAGGCGAACAAAAAACTTAAAAAATGTATTAGCCCCAAGCTATGCCCTAAAAACCCCACGTAAAAGCATAACCTCTAACATCAGTGGCTTCACCCCTTGCAATTCTTGTAAAGCCTGTAAAAATCAAAAATTTATACAAAAAAGAGACTTCACAAGCTTCACTACGAAAGAACGATTTAAAATAAAATCTAATATTAATTGCAACACAAGGAATGTAGTTCATATGTTACAATGCCCCTGCGGGAAACAGTATGTGGGGAGAACATGCAGAAAACTAAAAGAGAGAATATTGGAACACCAAAATAATATTAGAAAGAAATCAATGAAACATATAGTACCACTACATTGCAACACTTGCAACAAATTTGACTGGCGGAGTTTTATGTTTTTGGGTATTGAACAAGTGGATCCATATTGGAGAGGAGGTAATTTGACCAAAAAACTCTCTCAAAGAGAGACTTTTTGGATCAGCAAATTAAAAACACTCCAACCTCTTGGCCTAAACCTAGATATTGACCTGTGGAGCTTCTTTGAAGACTAAACAAATTATCTCCTTTCCGGTTCTTGTGTAGTGCATGGGTATTATCACACTTCTCTCTCATTAAAAAATTGAAGATTCAAATTATATACATTTAAAAAAAAAAAAAAAATTATTTATTTTTTATTTATATTATATTTGAATTTTTATTTTTTATTTTTATTTTTATTTATATTTTTATATATTTTTATTTTTATTTTTATTTACATTCGTATTTATTTTTATTTTTTATTTTTATTTTTATCTATATTTTTATTTTTATTTGTATTTTTATTTTTATTTATTTTTATTTTCATCTTTATCTAATCTTTAATTTTTATTCTGCGTTTTTCATTTCATTTCCTTATTTTATTTTATTTTAATTTTTTCCTTTTTATTGATATAATTTTTCATAACCTTTTTTATATTTCCTACATATTTTTATATATTTCATACATTTTCTTATTTTTTTATATTTTCCATATTCATCATTACATATAACTTTTTATTTTTTGTGTATACTCATAATTTTTTCAAAAAACTTTTTTATAATTTTTTCAAATTCTGGATTTCATTTAATTCAAAGATAAAATGAACTCCATTCACCTTCAAGTAGAAAGAGACAGAAGTGTGATATAAATGGGTCTCACCAATCACTACAATGTGTATAGATAACTAACACTGTATAACCAATGTATTGTACTGTATGATCAATGTACATTAAAGAGTAGCAATGTTTGTATTTGACAAAACCTCCAAATAGTAAGAATGATATATGTATGGAAATCCAAGAATTATATATGTACACATGCAGAATAGTTGATTCATGCTTGCACATAAATCTTTATTCTTCATTTTTTATTATATTTTGTTTTGTATAGTGAGATGCATTCATAAATCCTGCAATTGCAGTCTGCATGATGAATATAAATTGTAATGGAAACATATATTCTTACTTATTTTTTATTCATTCTAAGTAGTACCATCCAGAGTTCTTTTAACCCTTTTCTCTTCCCCCCACCCCGATTTCCCTTACTCGCATGTAAACTTTCTGAGCTAAAACGATTGAATTGCAATGACCGCGACCCACTTCCGGGTCTGTGAAACGCAAGATGGAACGCACACGCTGGACGTGATGACGTCATCAGGAGAAACATCGCGGCACACGTGATGACGTCACCGGGAAAATGCCGCGAAAATTGAAAACCAGCTGGCGAACATTTGGGACTAAATGGGGATGTATATAAGGACTGAGAGGGGGGATATGCTTTATGCTGCTATTTCGTTTTTGCACTTTACTGCACCAAGTCCCTGAGGAAGTCCATATCTAGGACGAAACGCGTAGGACGTGCATGGTGACAAGCCGTTTGTTTTTTACCTATATGTAAGTCATTAAATACTTTTTTATTTCAACTCTGGAAGTGTACTACATTCGTGTATATATCTTTTTATTTTGAGATACATACATTCTGCTCTGAGAGGAACATGTGAGGAGGGACAACAGATTGGACACTGAAAGATACCACTCAAGGCTCTTTTAATTCTGCAAATCTGTGAGTGACCAATTGTAACTTTAAATCAGTGCCAGTCCCCACACAGTTAAACGCTATGTTCCTTTATTGTATTTATATTTAGCAGATTTTCCCCTATCTATGTGCACATTTTTACCACGTGACATACACAATACTTTATACCAGGTGACTGGGTAACCACTAGTGCAAAATTAAATATCTCCCTTCCACTCTCAAACCTCATGGAATGAATTGACATATTAAAGGCCATTAACAAGAGCATTGGGTACTATTTGCATGGTCGGGGTTACTAGAGGCCCATAGGGATCCTTGCACATTATGTGGCCAATTGCTGGGTCCCATCTTGTTTCCATGGAGATCATGAGAAACTACAACACTTTTTATTAGTGTATTTATTCTTATGCTCCTCATGGAGTGAGGAATATAGGCTGCCGTCAACCCCTTTCAAAGTCTGACCCAGAACCAATGGAATTTTAGGTAAAAAAAATCAAATCATGGTATGTCACTAGAAACATCAAAATACCGGCATTTTTTTAAATATTAATTGAAGCAATACTGTATTTAGAAAACCATTTCAATGTCTAAACAGTTTGTTGCTTTAATATAACAAAGGTCAAATTAGTTTATTTTAAAGAGACACTAAAGGCACCCAGAATTCATTGAAATGACATGGTCTGGGTGCAATGCCTCTGTCGTTTTAGTCTTGCAATCTAAAACATTACTGTTTAGTAGATACGGCAATGTTTTCATTGCAGAACTAAACACTCCTCTGGCGGCAACGATTTGGTTTGACTCATGTCGAACATCATCAAATGTTCCATGTCGAACGTCATCAAATGCTGACCATGGAGAACTATTGGATTACTTGCTTCCCTATGAGTAGCATTTGGAAAAAATGAGAGTGGTGCATATCACGCAGGAGTCTCGCACCCCCAATGCTGGGGAGAAGCATTGGATACATTTAAAAAAATGATGCCTGTGAAAGAACATCACCGAAGGGAGTGGCTGGCAGTACCGAATGAGTCTTGGCGCTGGAGAAAATGTGAGAGACGTTTTCTCCCTTATTTTAATTTAATTTCCTGTTTTCCTTTAATCATGTGTCAGTAAACCCCATTAACAGGGGTTGGCACCGTGTCCATATCTCTGCTCTAGAAACCTGTCAGATAGCAAGTAGAAAAGAATATCTCAAATATATCTTAGAAAACACCTCATATTAACCACATTAACAATTACTATAAATAATTTGGGGAAGGTAGTAGATGGAACAGATTAGAATACCTTGACATGGTTATTACAATTGTTTTCTGTGATGTTTATTCAGTGAATTCGGCAGTGAACTGAAAACCAAATTGTAAAATTTAGGTCAAAACAGCATATTTGGAAAAAAAATTAATTGAACTGAGTTATAACCTCAGCTTGACAAATTTGGCCTAAATATTGTAATTAAATCATCAATTCACTACAATTTCTTGTTTAATGAATACGCTTTCGTCACTGCCCTTATATTATTTTATTATGAGCAGATGACTGAAAAAAAACAAGGATTGTTTTCTTTTACTTTAACAATTACCTACTATTGCATTAGTAAATAAAGTGTGACATTCGTTCAACTGACATCCAGGTCAATCTTCAATGCCAATGAGACCCTGGTCATATTTTAACTGCAGGAATCTCTTTTATTTAATAAAGTGAGAATTAATGGTCAATTCAAGATGAATTTCAGATTTGAGGCCAGAGCAGTCGAACTGAAAACATGGCTTTATTATTTTGCCTTGTCTGGATAAATAAATCTCACTAACACAAACACAACTTATTACCTGAAAGCTCTGCAATCCATTACTAATGCCTGGTAACACAATCACTTTTTTTTTTGTCTTATCCAGCGGTAAAAACCCAGTTGTTTTAAATTCTCCCTTCACGGCTATTTTCGTCCTCTTTGCCCTACCCATTCAGATAGCACTTGCTATTTCTGTCTACAGTATTTCAAGTGCAGACACGCAAAACCCACAACACGCATGACAGAATTATCTATTCTGAGCCGAGGAAGCATTGCCGAGTGATAAATAACAATCCAGCTCATGCAGGTGTACTTCAAATAAAAGTAATAAAATACTGAATGCCAACTGGAGCATCGTATCACACGCCATCATGTTTAGAAACAAAAATACAATCTACATCTAAACACGATATATTAAAATAAACTGGAGAAGAGGGGGAAACAGTCTGTTATTTTTTTCCTATGTTTTTTAGCCAATGTTTGTGTTTGTTGGATTTTAATAAAATGAACGCCTTTGACAGATGCATACAAATGTAATTGTGCGAATGGCTGGGTATAGGGAGCTATGGAATAGGCAGGTGTGTAGAGAGTGTTAATAGGTGTGAATAGGTGAAGGGAAAAACACCGGAGGGATTAGAGAGAATGAGCGGATGAATGAAAATAGTGAATGGGGTAATTGGGTTTGTGTGCAGAGGCAAGAGTGAAGGAGTCAGTGATTGGATGGTATAAGAGTTAAGAAAGTGGAGTGGTGGGTGAGAAAAGCATCACTCCCACTATTGTGAGGTAGGAAGTCAGGATGCAGGAGTGCTAGTGAGACACAGCTAGCATCAAGGGGGAAAGACCACCTTTAAATGGGGCTTTTCAGCAAAAACAGAAGATATAAGAACATGGGGAACAATGGGGAAAAACATTGTTTTGCTCACATGTGCCACTACAGAGAGAAAATGGTCTGTTGTATATAGACTGATTCCACCCACAAGGACAGTCCAGATCCAAATGTTTTCTCGAAAAGCTCCCTCTGCAAAAACAACTCCAGATGATTATTTGGACCTTGTTGGGCCTCAACAGTGAGTAGCTTATACCACTCTAGGTACAGTGAGCACAGGACTCCACGTCTAGACTGCCCTTTTTAATTTAGGGACACTCTAAGCAGCTTTTTTTTCACTTAGTCCCCACACAGGTCTGAAACGAGTTTTTGCTTACATTCACTGATCAGCCACAACATTAAAATTACCTGCCGAATATCGTGCAACAAGGCATAGACTCCACAAGACTTCTGAATATGTCCTATGGAGTTTCTGAGAGTCTCCCACTTCTTCATAGTGGCTCCCTGACATCCGCAAATCATATACAAAAACCTGGATATCACACTCACTCAATCTGACATACAATGTATGTCAGATTGTGTGTTTGTAATTTCTGGTATATTGTATATGATTTGCGGATTACCTGATGGCTATTATCTCTGGTCAGAGCCCCTGTAGGATCAGCTGGCTGTGAGGAAGTGACTGCCGAGCTTCATAAGAGGGCGTTGCGTGGGAGGAAGGAGGAGGCGGGAGGAGGAGGCTTGGTGAGGCAGCATCATGGACAGGGGCGGACTGAGAACCCTCAGGGCCCACGGGCAAAATAAATCAAGGGCCCCCTTACAGGCCCCACCCATGCTCCGTAGCAAGCCCCACCCTTGTCCCGCCTCCAGCCACACCCTACACAATCTTTAGACACAAGGAACAAAAGTGCAATAATCCCCTCAAGGCCCCAGTAGAGACTACAATTGAGGGCTAATGGGCCATGGAGGGGGGGGGTCTTTCTAGCAGAGGCTATCTCAGTGTTATTTAGAGAGTGTTAGAAAGAATCTACTCGAGCCCCATTAGAGACTACAATGGAGTCTAATGGGGGCCTGGAGGGGGGTCTCTCCAACACTCTGGTTCCTATTTACAATATAGCAACACAACATAGCTTGCTGATACCTAGGCCAAGTTGGCTCATCCTACCTTAATTACTGTTGCTGGAAGGCTGTGGGCTTTCTGGCTGCGGCTGGCAGGCTGTGGCTTCCCGGCAGGCTGTGGACTTGCTGGCTACTGCCGGCAGGCTGTGGGCTTGCTGGCTGTAAGCCTGTGGCTTGTTGTAAGTCTGTGGGCTGGCTACTGGCCTGTGGCTGGCTGCTGGCCTGGCTGGCCTGGCTGGCCTGTGGGCTGGCTAACTGGTGGCTTGGTTGGCTTGTGGGCTGGCTGGCTGGCTACGGGGGCACTTGTAGATTATTTAAAGAAATAATCCATGCACAATAACCACTGCTGCTCTGTGTAGTGGTTATGGTGCCAGGAGGGCCAGGACCCCCTCCCAGAGTAAGTAGTCAAACCGTTTAAGAACAGTTTGAAAACTTACCTGGGGTCTGCTGGGATATGGGGCTGTAGTAGGGTATAGGAGCAGTGGTGCAATGTGTGAGGGGTGCAGTGTGTGTGAAAGGTTCAGTGTGTGTGTGTGTGTGTGTGTGTGTGTGTGAACATATAGGGTGTGTGTGGCAATGTTAGTATGGGGGGCTGTGTATGGGGGTCTGTGTATGTGTGTGTGTGAGGCAATGTGTGTAAATGTGTAGGGTGTGTGTGGGGACAGTGTGTGTGTATGGGGGGCAGTGAGTGAATGTGTATGGTGTGTGTGTGGGGGGGCAGTGTTTGTATGGGGCTAGAGTTCACTCTCACTACTACGACCACCAGGAATCCCTGGTGGTCGCAGTGTTGAGAGTGAACACTAGCCCGTAGCTCCAGGGCTAGAGTTCACTCTTGCGAGAGCCGGAGCGTTGCCGTGGTAACTGCGGCAACGCTCTGTGCTTGCGTGAGAAGGACCCAGAGAAGCTGCAGGCTAAGCTCCCGGGTCCTCTCTTCTTCCCTCCCTGCCAGCTGCCCGCACGGTGCCTGCAGACCGGGGAGAGAGATCGGCTGGGGCGATCCACCAATTATATATACAGCCCTACTGTGTGCCTTTTTGTCTCCCCCAGTCCCTCTGTATGTTTCTTTCTCCCCCTCACTGCTCCTCTGTGTCCATGTCTCCCCTCTCCTTCCCAGTCTCTCTTCCCCCTCTGCCTCTTTCTCCCCCTCCCCTTGTGGGTCTCTCTCCTTTCTCCCTGTGTCTCTCGTCCCCTCTGTCTCTTTCTCCCCCCTTTCCCTGTGTCTCTCTCTACCCCACATCTCTAGTCCCCTCTGTCTCTTTCTCCTCCCTTTCCCTGTGTCTCTCTCTACCCCACATCTCTCGTCCCTTCTGTCTCTTTCTCCCCCCCTTTCCCTGTGTCTCTCTCTACCCCACATCTCTCATCCCCTCTCTCTTTCTCCCCCTTTCCCTGTGTCTCTCTCTACCCCACATCTCTCGTCCCCTCTGTCTCTTTCTCCCCCTTTCCCTGTGTCTCTCTCTACCCCACATCTCCTATCCCCTCTCTCTTTCTCCCCCTTTCCCTGTGTCTCTCTCTACCCCACATCTCTCGTCCCCTCTGTCTCTTTCTCCCCCCCTTTCCCTGTGTCTCTCTCTACCCCACATCTCTCATCCCCTCTCTCTTTCTCCCCCTTTCCCTGTGTCTCTCTCTACCCCACATCTCTCGTCCCCTCTGTCTCTTTCTCCCCCTTTCCCTGTGTCTCTCTCTACCCCACATCTCTCGTCCCCTGTCTCTTTCTCCCCCCTTTCCCTGTGTCTCTCTCTACCCCACATCTCTCGTCCCCTGTCTCTTTCTCCCCCTTTCCCTGTGTCTCTCTCTACCCCACATATCTCTTCCCCTCTGTCTCTTTCTCCCCCCTTTCCCTGTGGCTCTCTCTACCCCACATCTCTCATCCCCTGTCTTTTTCTCCCCCCTTTCCCTGTGTCTCTCTCTACCCCACATCTCTCTTCCCCTCTGTCTCTTTCTCCCCCCTCCACCATCTCTCTATTCCCCTTCTTTCTCCCCCTGTGTCTCACTCTCCCCCCCTGTCTATTTCTCCCTCCTTTCCCTGTGTCACTCTCTCCCCCCCCTCTGTCTCTTTCCTTCCCCTCCCCCTGTCTCTCTATTTTCCCACTGTCTGTTTCTTCCCCTGCCTCTATCTTTTCCCCCTCTCTGTTTTATTTTTCCCCCTCCCATTTACCAAGAGAAGACTGAAGGGGCCGGGTACATGCTGGAGCCGCCGGGCCGGGTGGCAGCCTCGCCGGTCCGGCGGCACTCCGGTCAGGCTGTCAGTAACGCTGAGGACGGAAGGAGGGGAGGAGCATGTCTCTCTCACATGCTCCTTTGCGGTTCCCACAATTCCCAGCACAGGATGTGGGAACCGCAAAGGAGCATGTGAGAGAGACATGCTCCTCCCCTCCTTCCGTCCTCAGCGTTACTGACAGCCTGACCGGAGTGCCGCCGGACCGGCGAGGCTGCCACCCGGCCCGGCGGCTCCAGCATGTACCCGGCCCCTTCAGTGTGCCACCGGACCGGCCACCCGGTGGCACTTACATGCACAGATGCCGAGGCCGCGGTGGGGCAATCCGGCCCTGCCGCCGGGCCCCCTGATGGCGGCTCTGGCGGCGGGCCCCCCTCCCAGCCGGGCCCTCGGACCATGTCCGAAGTGCCCGACTGGTCAGTCCGCCCCTGATCATGGAGGCAGATGAGAGGCTGCTGGCTTTTGCACACTACCATCAGCCTCAGTTGGACACAAAAGGTAAACTAATAGGAGGGTGTCTGTAAATATAAACTTTATAGCATATATGTGTCTATGTATGTCAGATTGTGTGTGTTTATCTGTGTGTATGTCAGGGTGTGCATGTGCCAGTATGTGTATCTGTGTATGCAAGTGTGTGTATCTGTTACGCTAGGAACTGGGAACTAAAGTGGAACGCAACTGCAGAAGATATAAACAGTGAATATCCTTAGATGAGGTAAAAGATTTAGAGATTAGGATATAACAAGAACAATTTGTGTAGCTTTAAGGAATTCCAGTTAAAGGTAGATTGTTGAGAGGCTTAAGTAATTGCAGCAGTTAGTAAATTAATGTAGCGATGGCAAGTGAAGTTCAGTTCATATTAGGAATACCAATATGCTAGAGAGTTGCTAAAAGCAGGAAGAGTGGTAAATTTGTAGCAACAAAGTATTGGAATTACAGAGGGTAGATACATTCCAATAATAATTCACTGCTGAGTGAGAAGAAAATTAATACTTAGGGTAAACTGGGGAAGGAGATCCAATTCCACTTGCTGTTTCCTTTATATGGAATCTCAGAGAAGATAAATCCAGTTTAAGAAGCTGTAGAAAAACGTAAGTCAATCCTTGGTCAGGGGTAGGAGAATGGAGATCAGCGGTAAACAGTCCAGGTTCGGTAGTTTAGTGAGAGAGTTTTATTCAGCCGGTCAGAAGATCTTGAGGAAGCCTCAAAATAACCAAGCGCTTTGAAACTGGCGCGGTCTCCCTATGTAGCGTGAGGAAGCCACGTCAGAGAAGAGGGTGTGGTGTTGCTCCGTCTACCCAGAAGTGTCAGAATCGGAATAGCGGAGAAGCCGACGGGTAAGTCCTGACAGTATCTGAGAATATGTGTCAGTGTGTGTATCTGTGTGTCAAGGTGTGTATGTGCCAGTGTGTGTGTTTCACGATCTCTTACCTTACTACTTCGCAACCAACGTGGTGTAGAATCCGACGCCGGCTCCACTCTCAGTGTGTTCGGCATGTCCTACACCGGACGCTGGAATCACTCCCCTTTTCATGACGTGGCGCATACGTGCCGACAGCATGACGTCAATGACGCAACCCCGCGTCATCAATACCGGCCCAGAACATTTTGGGGGGCGTGGTCTTGAAGCAAAAGACGCATTTTGCTTTGTTCCTTGACCTATTGTGGTTCCTTGAGTCCCCCTTAGTGCTTTTTGGTTCTCCTTGCTTTTATATTGTTTTTTCTGTGTACTGACTCGGCTTGGCTTTTGACTTTCCTGTTTTCTGGTTCCCTGACTCGGCTTGTATTTTGACCTCCTGATTTCTGGTATCCTGACCCGGCTATTGTTGTATCGTTCTCCTGATTTCTGGAATCCTAACTTCTGGCTATTCTTTGACTACTCTTTTTTACTTACGTTAAACCCAACCATTCTAGGGTTCGGTAATACGTGTTTGGGTCTTCTGTGGGTTTACATACTACGTGTTGGGTTATCACACGACCATGATAGTGTGTATGTGTCAGTGTGTGTATCTGTGGTAGTGTGTGTATCTGTGTGTCAAGGTGTGTATATGCCAGTGTGTGTGTGTATGTGTCAGTGTGTGCATCTGTGTCAATGTGTGTATCTTTGTGTCAAGGAATGTGTCAAGGTGTATGCCTGTGTCCAGGTGTGTGCATGTATCAGAAGTGGGCACAGTAGCTGATGAAGCCACCTCCCTGAAATGAGTTTTGGAATGTTGGGATGTCTGCCAAGGCAATGTCTTGAAGTCTTTGTCATGTTCCTCAAACCATTAGTGAACATTTTTTTCAGTGTGGCAGGATGCATGAGGCCACTGGCATCAGGGAACAGCATTGCTATGAAGGGGTGTAGGTGGTCTGCAACAATCTCCAGGTAGGTGGTACTATTTAAATTTACATTATCATGTATTCCAGGTACCCAAGGATTCCCTGCTATACACTGCCCCGACTTTGTATGTGTACTGGTTTCTAAGAAACACAAACAATGAAGGATTCCAGTGCTTTTACATATCAAGGCCTACTTGTCTGATTAAAATAGGATTGTATAAAATGACGTAGAAAGGAACCACATGGCGTCAGTACTGCCACAGCTTAGCCTGGGACAGTACCAACTTTCTGATTTAGTTCTACTGGCAGAAATAGAATATAATCTCTGCATGCACTTTATATTGGCACATGCACAGTGCCAGCATAGCAGTTGAATGGGCACTGCACATTACCTTAGGGTTATAGAGAATTATGGGAGTTGTAGTACAACACCAGATAGAGAGTCAAAGCTGTAGACATCTAATGGAAATCCAACCAATAGTTATTGTCTATAAAAGGTGAATAATATGAATTTTTATTTTCTATTTTAACGTCTAAAACTTCATTTTAACGTCTAAATGTCATTAATTGCTGCTCTGAGCAATGTAGAACTCATAAAAGTAGCATATTCACGGCCTTAAGAATCTTGTGCCACTAATGGATTTTTCGCAATCTGCATATCTGATGAACATGTCTCTTCTGATGTGGTACCTACATGTTGTTTTATGATATGGTTTATTTTTAGACAACGCACGTCCCATACAATGAAATTTATTTTTCCCTGGCACTCGGCAGCAGCTGCAGAGAGGGAGCTTCACCCACACACTACGACTCCCGTAAGCACAGAATACTATCTCTCTCTTTATTGCAATGCCGTTTCCATGCAATTACTGTAAATCCTCTCCCAATGTACAACAATACATTTCTTAATTTCCACATGAAAAAGTGATCACATTTCCTAAAACCCGGTTTCCCCATTCAATACTACGGACAATAGAATCTTATGGCTTGGCACTGTTTTAAATTAATAAAGCAGTCAAAGACAGGTCTTGAAATAATTTGGCAATATCCATTGTGTGACATCATTATCAGGATTTCTTTTACTAATGTGAGTGTTTTTAGGAATTGAACCAGAATTTCAAGTGTTCGCGCTAGGCTGCTTCAATGCTGGCATAGCTGACTTGGAGAATTGTTCCGATCCACCGATTTTGGCATTACATTTTAAATTCACTTTGCATTCCTGGAAATGATCACTTTAGTGAATAGAGGTTGACTATGTTATGATATGTAAATCATTTGTCCTCCGCTGTCGATGTTTATCTAGAGACAGGATAGCATGGCACGGCCACTTTATGAAAATTGAAAATGTAGGCCTTTGGAATTAATTTACACAAGCTATATTACGCAAGCGTTTCTGCGTATAGTTGTTAATAGCGCTACAGCATCCTACACCAATTGTCACGCACGGCCATCATATAACCAAATCCACAGCATTCACCATTAACTGTCAATCATGTAGGTATCACATCAGAAAGGTCCATGGTCTGTCAATTATCTTGAAGCAGTCATAGCATAGCAGTGTTTACCATTAACTACTATGTTCTGAGCCACAGATAATTTACCTTCAGGTGACTTAAAAAAATTGTGTATTAAAGGGACACCCTGGGTACCAAATCCACTTGAACTAATTGTCGTTAGGTGCCCTCCCCTGTTTCATTGTTAGAGATTTTCACAAAGGTTTTTGAACATGAACCAGGATCTGTGAACGCCTGCAGTCCCGTACCCTCTGACGGGAAGGCTAAAATTATACGGAAACATATCAGCAATTGCGAGATTTGGTAGACCGAGCAATCATGGCACAGTGAGGAAGATTTCTCAATACGCCAAAAAAGTTAAATGTTCAGAAACGTGATAGGCTCCTTGTAGGTTCTTCATTCAAAACTGCATTTATCTATATTTAATATCACGTGCCACTTGCTTGCCCAGTTCTCTAATTCATCCGAATCCGTCTGTAGAGGGATTTCACGATAAAGCAGGAATTGTGGTTAATTGATGAAAGCAAATTTTATCCAAACAGTTTGGTTTTCCATTTCATTTTTTGACCTTACAAATGTTTCAAAATGTATGCTTATAGCAAACGACAAATGTATTTAAAAATTAAATAGATATTACCAAAACATGCCTGCATATTCCCTAGTTTATTTACTAGGGCCTAGGGGAGCCCAAAAAGTAGATCCCCAGACGTTGAAGTACTACAACTCCCATGATGCTTTGCATGCATTTGGAATGCCTTTAGAATGGCAAAGCATCATAGAAGCGGTAGTTTTAAAACATCTGGGGATCTACCTTTTGGGCACCCCTGATTTAAAATACTTATATAATAAGAACATCTGCATACAAAACCACTGAGGAAGCAGCCTCTGTGCACAATTCCCTATGAATAACATTTTATGACATAATTAGGCAAAACACTGTTTGATGGGCCATGCTTCCTGACATTTAATATTCAAAGCGGCTGGTCTGAAAGCAATCCACACTACCATATCGTCTGAATGACCAGGAGCGTTTGAAGTTTTAATAGTAGCTTTCAAAATCCACAACAAAGCCATGTAACATATCGAGCATATAGCATACGTATTCAGTGTGCACCTTGTTCATTTACAAGGGTATTCAGTAAAGGGAGAATTCCATTTCACAATTTAAGGCCAAAGTAGCCAAACTGGAATTATAGCTGATTTAGAGAATTTTTCAAGTTTGACTATTTTGCCCTGAAATTTGAAATTCAATTTGAATGATCAGTAAATAGCACTGAAAATGGGTGTCAGTTGGATGAATACCATCTCCGGTGGCAGAGACAATATTGCTCCATATCCAGGGAGTAAAGCAATGATAAACTATCTGTTGTGTCTAGTTATTTCGCACATACATATTCTTGCAATTATAATATGGATTGAGCCTGCTAAAGGGACACTCCACTGTCCAAATACAAAATAAATAAAAAATCGCTGTTTAGTAGATATATCGCACATGAAAACATGCATGTGTGTAATTATGCACCTTTTTATTGGAGTTGTGTCTAAAAACAGCATGCACAAACTGAAGATCTCTTGTCTGTTGCCTTTACAAGCCCTCCTCTTCTAAGCACGCCCAGTCTTTATGTAACAGTCCAATCACAGAATTCCCAATGCAGCTCTAGGAGATCTGGGGTATTGCTGCCTTTTGAGTTCAGTACAACTAAGCTAACCGAACCAGGAAGTAACAGGACCGGTTGTCTGCTTGAAAAGCCAGGGTTTGTAACCAGTATAATGTATGAAAAGTGTAAATTTCTTTTGAAATCTGCCCTATTTCTAAAATGAAAAAAATAGGACACACTCTTCACACAAAATACTTCTCAGCAAGTTAAAGCACTTATAATTAAATATAAATTCCTATTAACTTGGAAAAACACGTCTATGCAATTATGAAAAAACAATCCTGTATATATACATTTCATCCTTTTCTAGGGTTAGCTACTTTTTTATCCTTTTCCCAAACTTTAATTGAGGAGAAATAGCCACATTTTGCAATCATTGTGTATACACTAATTAACCTTGTAGCAATGTATACCGAACCCATGAAACAATATTGCCATATCAAGTTACAGAACTAACAAAAATACATTTTTAATCTGGTCCTCAATCTTATCATGTCTGCAAATACACCCATTAAGAGTCTTACAATGATTATACTTTGTGGGATATGATATTCCATTCAGATGTTGGATTCAATCACATCCTTTGAGCCAATGTAAGAAGAAGACTTTTAAAAAAAGCACAATAACACTGAGGTTTTTTACCTTGCTTATACTAATGTGGGGTTCACATTGACCCCCATAGACTTTATTTTTCACTTTTTAACGTGGCAGCTGGATAACAAGCACCGGTTGGTTGTCAGAAGGTTAACCTTCATTTTGCTTAGGGGTTTTATCTATTTGGCTGCTGGCTGGTAGAGACGCTGAATGCTCCCCTTAGAGAAGCATTGATTCATTGCATCTCTATGAGGAGATGCTTATTGGCACAGCGCCGCATTTAGCCGCGCATGCGCATTAGCCTTCCAATGCTGCCAGCAGGCAAAAAGTACTTCAAATTATCGCTTGCTTGCACAAATGCAATTGAACAATAATTTGCGAATGTACATTGTGATGGATGCGTTCGGCCCCGATTAAGTGTAAAATCATTGGTTTGTACATGTTCCAAATCCTATACTTTGTGAGATAAGGGATAAATGTTCCATTCAGATGTTGGATTCAATCACATCATTTAAATCAGTGTAGGAAGCAGAATGTTAAAACCACAGTAACACTTTCTCCAGTGATTCTTAAAGGAAGATCCCAAGTTCCATAAACACGACAGCAAGCTATGAAGGTAGGGAGCCAGGATAGCTCTGGTGCTCCCCCGAATGACTCTAGTCCCCAATAAACTCGGTAAAGATCAGGGTGTGGATGAGATTAAATATTAGCTAGTGAGAGCAGTGGCAACTGCTTAGCAGGAAACCCAGATTTGAATCCTGGTCAGACCAACTTACCAGTAAGTGTCCCTCGCAAGACACATAGGGATATATAAGCACAAAAAAGATGGGTAAATAACACTAAAAACAGAATACAATATGCAATAGATATATCCCAGTGAGTCTAAAACCAAACCAGTGTTAAGTTACCTTTAAACACTTACATTCATGGAATTGGATACAGAGGAAGGAGGTTTGCGCACACGATGGATAAAAACTGTTAAAATCTGTAATATATAAGAATCCTTCATAGGGCAATATATATGCATAAAATGCAAAATAAAAGCATAACTAGGAGCACTCACAATCTAAAGAGCCTTACGAGTCGGCTCTGAACTGTAGTAGCGTGTTAGTAACTCCAGTGAGGTAGCTGTAGTAGAGATGAGGGTCCCCCAGGGAAGGAAATTTCTCCGTCTGGATGAAGATTCAGAAACCAAAATAAATTTAAAAGTAGCTCTTTATTAAGGAATTAATGTGCTATTTGTCTATGCTTATTTTAATTCCTTAATAAAGAGCTATTTTTCAATTTATTTTGGTTCCTGAAAGCTCCATGTACCATAAAGTAAATAGAAGAGTTTTATATACCATACCAGTTAGCCCACAGCACAAAAATCTCCATAAACCTTTATTAATAAGGTATATTTGTTGCTACAATTACATTTTGAAAACAATTTTGAGAGTGTATCAAGTTCCTCAAAAGAAAACAAACAAACCATAATATATGCAATGTATGGTTACATCACAGCTATTTATATAGCTACATAAGACATGTTTCATTGGAGCAGGCATTAAAATAGTGAGTAAATCTAACAGGGATATCTACTAAACTGAGATTTCAAACGGAAAAGGCACACTATATTCACCAGATCCACTACAGCTTAATGTAGTGGTTCTGGTGTCTGTAGCATGTCCCTGCAGGCTGAGCACTGTAAACGGTTGCCTTTTCAGAGAAGGTGCAGTGTTTACAGTGCTGCCTAGTAACACCTCTAGGTGCAGCCACTCAGACGGCCACTAGAGGTGTTTCCTATTTCAGAGCTACACTGTGGGCAGGACTTGCGGTCAGCGTCTCCACGCTCTGCATGGAGACGCTGAATACTCCCCGTAGAGATAAATTGATCCAGTGCATCTCTACGAGAAGGTGATAATAGGTGCAGCACTGCGTTTTACCGTGCATGCGCAATAGCCTCCCAATGCTTTCCTATGGCTAATTTAACCTTACATTTGAAATTCACCTTGAATTCACTTTAAAATCTCACTTTAGAGAATAATCCTGTAATTAAGTTAGTCTTCACATGGTGGAATAAATTGGCCTGTAGACCTGTCTAGAAGATCAAACAGTATCTGTACTACCCCCTAGTATCAAAGAGAACAGAAAAGTGTGCTTTTCATGCAGTAACTGACAGCAAGCAAACAAAACACAGACTCATCACAGAATAGCATCATGCCTAATTGAGGTTGACAGGAAAGTTCTGTAGTATTTTCCGTGAAGGACAACAGGGCAGAAAATGTATCAACATTCAACAACAAGATCCCCGTCGCTCTAGATCAGGGTTCTCCAAACTCTGGTCCTCCAGATGTTGCTGATCTACGACTCCCATGATTCTCTGGCTATCTAGTACAGTCAAAGAATCATGGGAGTTGTAGTGCAGCAACACCTGGAGAGGTCTGCTCATTGTGATAGAGGACAAAGACTAGACAGCGTTCAGGTTCCAGAGCAGGTTAGTAAATGCCAATGACGTAGTGGCACATATCGGTAATCTGTGACCATTAAAAAAATGCAGAGCAGCTGCATAGTTTTCCAAAACCAAAATAAAACAAAATAAATGATAGCATATTAGCTCCAGCCTATTTTCTAGAATTTCCCAAAGAGATCAAACACACAGCTAAGGGTATTGGAAAACCTTCTGCTCTGTAGTTAACCCTCGCATAGCATTATACAATAAAAGCAAACACTGCCCATTGGTTCCGTTATCTCGTGCAATTAGAACCATTTTTTTTTCCATAATAAAAATACTTCTAAATGTGTCTGCCATGCAATGTACAGCTTTGAAGATAAATACACAAACTTACAGATGCCGCAATGTACACATAAACCATAAAAAAAACTAATAATAGCATGCATGTTAAAGACTTTTTTCGATGTAAAAACATGAATAAAGCTACTCGCCCTACCTCATAGCACCCAACATCGCAAACAGACAAAGAAGGACTCTATCATTATTTTTTTTTGAGGGGGGCAGGGGGGAGAGATTTTATATAACATAATCATTTTTTGTACTAATATGTAATTTTAGAACCAGAACAATGTATCGTATTTACACAGACTGATTTCTGAACACGTTTATAGTAATTTCAAGACAGCTTACTCTGAATATTATTCCTATAGAGGAATAGATTTAGACACACCAAGTAGATGGAGCTCCAAGAAAAGAGAGGCATTAGGGCTGGAAAAAGGGACAAAGGGATTTGGATCAAAATAAGGACTGTACCCCCAAAAATGGGACACTTGGGAGGTATGCAATCTAATAGAAGCTGAGAACAGCTTCCAATACGTTATTGAAGCAGAAACACTATTTTAACTCAGATGTTAGAGTGCATCGAGAGGTTTAATTGTGTACTGCATTATATCATAATCGTTTATCTGTCAGCAAACCAAGACCTGTCTTAAGTTTGTTGCCTCTGGCAACCATCATGTTGCTCTTGTCAATGTATTAACCCCTTCAGTGGCAGAAGTGCGTCCAATCTATTGTAAAGCAATTACATGACACCTATTGGAAACCAACTACGACAACAGAAAAATGTAGATTAAAAAAATGTTACAACTCGCATGGGTGAGGTGTTCTCACTTACCTTATTTACCATTCTTGTGAAAGCAACAACAAAATAATGTCAGAGAGTAACTGAAGGAATGAAATCTGATTCCTGCACGTTAGGTTAATGAATGTATTTTGTCAGAGAGAGACAAAATAACTTGGACTACAAAGCCGCGTTTCTGAGGTAATGGTCGTGGTAACTAAAAGCAGACAGAATAAGGCAATTTTAGTCACATGAATAACTGTGGTCTTAGATTCCAAGTGGTTACATACTTTGATTCTTGAGAAAATTAGCCAACTAACAGAATACGGTTCTACAGAAACCTACTTAAAGGGACACACCAAACCACCTAAAGCACGTTGTCTTCTTTTTTTTTTTTTTGGTTTTACAAAGTGCAGATTTCACTTCCAATTTTTACATCTATAATATAACCAGACAACAGGTCCTGTTACTACCTGGTTTGGTTAGCTCAGTGGTGCTAAACTCAAGAGGCAGCCAATTGCCCAAAGCACTTGCCTTGCAAAGACTTCTCATTGAGCTTCATTGGGAAGTCTGTGATTGGACAGTCAGAAAAGTCTAGGCGAAGTTAGAAGGGGAGCGCTTGCAAAGGCTGCAGACAAGAGACCTTCAGCTTTTGCAAGCTGTTTTAAATCTACCTGCAATAAAAAGGAAATTATTAAAGCGACACTATAGTAACCAGAATTATTACATCTTAATGTAGTGGTTCTGGTGTCTATAGTATGTCCCAGCAGGCTGAGCACTGTAAACACTGCCTTTTCAGAGAAAATGAATTGTTTACATTGGTGCCTAGTAACATCTCTAGGTGCTGCCATTCAGATGGCCGCTAGAGGTGCTTTCTATCTCAGAGCACACTCTGCATTGAGACACTGAACATTCAACGCCCAGCCCCCTAGCTTCAGAGGCCCCTTTGGAGGTCACCATAGGTATATATTTGAGGAAGTTTTGGATAATAATGTTCAATTATAATTTTTATTTTTATTGAGCAGATATATAATTTGCATTGTGAGTATATATGTCAAAGCACTATCACTTTAATGGTTTTGTTTTGACACAGAGTTTTTTAAAATTACATATATCACATTCATTTTGCATTATATATATATATATATATATATATATATATATATGAAACATGGGGGGATGGTTGCACTCACCTAAACATGCTTAAAGCGGCACTGTCATGCCGAATCCCGTTTTTTTTTTAACCCACCTCCACTACATCCAATCGACCCCCTAGTCACCCCCAAATGCCCCTAAGCCCCCCACATTACCTCTTTTTAATTCTTTATCTTCTGCCCCGATCTATATTCAGGGCGCCGCCATCTTTGCGTGGGTAGGTGAAGTCCCTGTGGGACACGTCATCTACCCACACTACATAGACTGTGAGATTCCCGCACATGCCCAGTGAAACACCTGGACATGCGAACGGGAATTTCACCTATTCATTCATTCATCAGACAGACGAATGAATGAATAGAAAGAATCAGATGAACAAACTAACACTGTGTATCAGTATTAGTTTGTTCGTTCAGTTTATTACAAGGAGGGAGCTACCGGCGTGCAGCTCCCTCCTTGTAATATGTAACTATAGAAGCGGCAGGGAGCAGTGCTCCTCGCCACTTCCTAAGCCCCCCATGTCCCCCCCTCACTCTATGGGGGTCAATATGACCCCCATAATAGAACAAGGGAGATTAAAATCTCCCCAATACCCCTACTCGCTATACCGCGAGTAGGGGCATGTCCACTAAACAGTGAGCAGCCTGTGGCTGCTCACTGTAAAAAAAAAAAATTGGTAATAAGAGGGGGACCTACTGTCCCCCCCCCCCGGCCCCCACCCCTGCGCGGTGGGTGGGGGCCCTAATAAAACAATAAGGGGGGGGACCTATTGTCCTCCCCCCCGGCCCCCACCCCTGAGCGGTGGGTGGGGGCCCTAATAAAACAATAAGGGGGGGGACCTATTGTCCTCCCCCCCGGCCCTCACCCCTGCGCGGTGGGTGGGGGCCCTAATAAAACAATAAGGGGGGGGGCCTTCTGTCCTCCCCCCTGGCCCCCACCCCTGAGCGGTGGGTGGGGGCCCTAATAAAACAATAAGGGGGGGGGACCTATTGTCCTCCCCCCCGGCCCCCACCCCTGAGCGGTGGGTGGGGGCCCTAATAAAACAATAAGGGGGGGGACCTATTGTCCTCCCCCCCTGGCCCCCACCCCTGCGCGGTGGGTGGGGGCCCTAATAAAACAATAAGGGGGGGGACCTATTGTCCTCCCCCCCGGCCCCCACCCCTGCGCGGTGGGTGGGGGCCCTAATAAATCAATAAGGGGGGGGACCTACTGTCCTCCCCCCCTGGCCCCCACCCCTGCGCGGTGGGTGGGGGCCCTAATAAAACAATAAGGGGGGGGACCTACTGTCCTCCCCCCCTGGCCCCCACCCTTGCGCGGTGGGTGGGGGCCCTAAATGACCCCCCCCCCATCAAGGTGACTAGGGGTCCCAAGCCCCTAGTCACCCCCCACCCAAAACATTCTATCCCCTACCTACCCCCCTCACCCTAAAAATAGTGAGGGGGGAATAAAATAACTAACCTGTAAAAAAAAAAAAATGAAACTTACCATTTGACGTCTTCTTTTTTCTAAATTCTTCTTACTTCAGCCCCCCAAAAGGCCAAATAAAAATCCATAAACCCGTCGCACTTTAAAAAAACAAAAAAAAAAAAAAACGAGCGCAAACAAAAATTAATCCATCTTCACCCATGGAGGGCACGCCGCGTACTGAGCTCCGCAGGGCGGGTCAAGGCTTATAAAGCCTTGCCCCGCCCTGCAATTAGGCTTAGAACACAATGATTGGTTGGTTTAAGCCAATCAGAGTGCTCTGTGTCATTTTACACAGCGTGGGAAAATTCAAAAGAACTTTCCCACGCTGTGTAAAATGACAGATCACTGTGATTGGATGGTTTTCAAGCCATCCAATCACAGTGCTCTGTGTCATTTTACAAGCGTGGGAAAATTCCAAAATTGAACTTTCCCACGCTGTGTAAAATGACACAGAGCACTGTGATTGGATGGTTTGAAATCCATCCAATCACAGTGCTCTGTGTCATTTTACAAGCGTGGGAAAGTTCTTTGGAATTTTCCCACGCTTGTAAAATGACACAGAGCACTGTGATTGGATGGCTTGAAAACCATCCAATCACAGTGATCTGTCATTTTACACAGCGTGGGAAAGTTCTTTTGAATTTTCCCACGCTGTGTAAAATGACACAGAGCACTCTGATTGGCTTAAACCAACCAATCATTGTGTTCTAAGCCTAATTGCAGGGCGGGGCAAGGCTTTATAAGCCTTGACCCGCCCTGCGGAGCTCAGTACGCGGCGTGCCCTCCATGGGTGAAGATGGATTAATTTTTGTTTGCGCTCGTTTTTTTTTTGTTTTGTTTTTTTTAAAGTGCGACGGGTTTATGGATTTTTATTTGGCCTTTTGGGGGGCTGAAGTAAGAAGAATTTAGAAAAAAGAAGACGTCAAATGGTAAGTTTAATTTTTTTTTTTTTACAGGTTAGTTATTTTATTCCCCCCTCACTATTTTTAGGGTGAGGGGGGTAGGTAGGGGATAGAATGTTTTGGGTGGGGGGTGACTAGGGGCTTGGGACCCCTAGTCACCTTGATGGGGGGGGGGGTTCATTTAGGGCCCCCACCCACCGCGCAGGGGTGGGGGCCGGGGGGGAGGACAGTAGGTCCCCCCCCTTATTGTTTTTATTAGGGCCCCCACCCACCGCGCAGGGGTGGGGGCCAGGGGGGGAGGACAATAGGTCCCCCCCCCTTATTGTTTTATTAGGGCCCCCACCCACCGCTCAGGGGTGGGGGCCGGGGGGGAGGACAGTAGGCCCCCCCCCCTTATTGTTTTTATTAGGGCCCCCACCCACCGCGCAGGGGTGGGGGCCAGGGGGGGAAGGACAATAGGTCCCCCCCTTATTGTTTTATTAGGGCCCCCACCCACCGCGCATGGGTGGGGGCCAGGGGGGAGGACAGTAGGTCCCCCCCCTTATTGTTTTATTAGGGCCCCCACCCACCGCTCAGGGGTGGGGGCCGGGGGGGAGGACAGTAGGTCCCCCCCCCTTATTGTTTTATTAGGGCCCCCACCCACCGCGCAGGGGTGGGGGCCGGGGGGGAGGACAGTAGGTCCCCCCCCTTATTGTTTTATTAGGGCCCCCACCCACCGCTCAGGGGTGGGGGCCGGGGGGGAGGACAGTAGGTCCCCCCCCTTATTGTTTTATTAGGGCCCCCACCCACCGCGCAGGGGTGGGGGCCGGGGGGGAGGACAGTAGGTCCCCCCCCTTATTGTTTTATTAGGGCCCCCACCCACCGCGCAGGGGTGGGGGCCAGGAGGGAGGACAGTAGGTCCCCCCCTTATTGTTTTATTAGGGCCCCCACCCACCGCTCAGGGGTGGGGGCCGGGGGGGAGGACAGTAGGTCCCCCCCCCCTTATTGTTTTATTAGGGCCCCCACCCACCGCGCAGGGGTGGGGGCCAGGAGGGAAGACAGTAGGTCCCCCCCCCCCAATCTTTAACCCCCGCGCAGGGGAGGGGGGGTGTTTATTAGTTTTTTTTTGTTTGTTTTTTTTTTACAGTGAGCAGCCACAGGCTGCTCACTGCTTACTAGACATGCCCCTACTCGCGGTATAGCGAGTAGGGGCATATTATTTACTAATACTAAGTAATCTTTACTTAGTATTAGTAAAGTTGGCTGAAAGACCAATTCAGGTATTTTAGCCTTTTAGTAGATAGCTCCCTGATACCGTGGGAATTAGGGAGTTATCTACTAAGCAGCTGCAAGATGCAGCCGCGGCAATGAATAGGATCGGAGTTTCATTCATTAGAATGAAATTCCGATACAAACAAAGTACCGAATTGCATCCTAACAACAATGGAGAAACAGTGCTCATTCTGTTAGGATGCAATTCGGCAGTTTTGCCGGCGTTCTGTCTAAGTGACAGGACGTTCGGCAATACTGACAGGAAGCATTGTGGGAACAGGGAGGAAAGCTAGGGATCATGGGAAAATTGCTCTGACCAGCGGAAATGAAGCACACTTTGCTCCTCCGCTGGTCAGAGCTGGTCAAGCGGAGGAATCCCATAAGACAAAGAGTCTCTACTTTGTCTTATGGTTTTAAAGAAAACTAAAGAAGACAGGAAGAAAAGAAGAACAGATCCTGAGAGAGGGGGAGAAGAGGAAGAGATTGAGGAAAGGTAAGTTCGGCATGACAGTGCCGCTTTAAATGGGGTGCTGCTGGGGGCCATATTATACAATAAACAATACACAAGATCCAGCGCACTCTCCTCTCTACTAAACAGCAACTTCAATGTTGACAGATTTTATTAGTTTGTAAAAGTTTTTTTAAAAACACCTTATCTAGGCAAAAAAATGGGGATTTAGTTACATTATATGATCATACATTGCATAAGCCTGCCACAACTTCAATGTACCCCATCTTTGGCAGGTCCTACTCTCACAGTCTAATGTCTGCTCTTATGAGATTAACCACTTACTTGGGAAAAAAATCCATCTGAGGCTCTCTGCAGTACAAGGCTAAATAGGGACCTGAGATGAGGCACCTGTAACAGGGAGGGGTATATATATATTCACAATGCTCTTACAAATAGATTAATGAATACACTTTAGTTCATTTAGCACTATTTTGATTTTTCTCCCATGTTGGAATTCAGGGCTGCCATCAGAAATTTTGGGTGTGTATAGTGACTGCAGAGTGCGTGTAGTGACTGCAGAGTTTGCGTAGTGACTGTAGAGTGTGTGTTTTTGTAGTGGATGTAGTGTGTGTGTGTGTAGAGTGACTGCAGAGAGTGTGTAGTGACTGCAGTGTTTGTGTAGTGGATGTCGTGTGTGTGTATAGTGACTGCATAGTGTGTGTTTGTGTAGTGGATGTAGTGTGTGTGTACAGTGACTAAGGAGTGTATGCAGTGACTGCATAGTGTGTGTCTGTGTAGTGGATGTAGTGTGTGTAGAGTAATAGCATAGTGTGTGTAGTGACTGTAGAGTGTGTGTCTGTGTAGTGAATGTAGTGTGTGTAGAGTAATAGCATAGTGTGTATAGTGACTGTAGAGTGTGTGTCTGTGTAGTGAATGTAGTGTGTGTAGAGTAATTGTAGAGTGTGTGTAGTGACTGTAGAGTGTGTGTTTGTGTAGTGGATGTAGTGTGTGTAATGAATTCAGTGTGTGTGTCGTGATTGCAGAGTGTGTGTTTGTGTGAAGATGTCTTGTGTGTAAATAGGGACTGATTCTGTGGGAAAAAGCATTTTTGGCTGTTTTTTTATATTTATTTGAGCACATGTTATGTTATTCCCCCCTCCCTGCTTCTTACTGTCAGGGTACCTGTGGTCTCTACCTCCGAAAGAGGTAGAGACTTAGCTGTTCCTCCATCCAGACGGTCTGATGGCTCCCTTCCCCGCAGTCTATCCGGTCATGCTAGGCCGGCCGCGAGGGAGTGACTGCCTTTTACAGCATCTAGGCAGGAAGTAGTCATCAGGACACTCCCCCGGAACAACCTGTCAGTCAATGGCTGCAGGACCAATCAGGACGCCTTGGAGGCGTGGTTACTGCTCTGAACAGGGTATTTAACAGAGCTTCTTTCATTAGCTCATTGCCCTGTCGTGGTTCTAGCTTGTTCTAGTCACTCAGTGCTTGTGTATTCTATTATCCCTTTTGGTTTTGACCCGGCTTGTTTACCTTACTCTGCTTATCTCTGTTACCCTTGATTCGGCTTGTCTCTCGCTTACCTGTCTTCTGTTACCCTCGACCTCGGCTTGTCTTTGACCATTCTATACTGTACTACTTACGTTAGTCCGGCCATTCTAAGGTCCGGTATACGTATCTGGCTACTGTTTGTACTCTGCGTGTTGGATCCCTGTCCCGATCCTGACATTACGACAGGGCCAATGGATCCTGCAAGTACAAACAGTCAGCTGGCTGCTCCTGATCCTAGGTTTGAAGCCATGGATCACAGAATGGATCAGATGGCGCTTGCGCTACAGGCTCTATTAGCTTGTGCCAATAACCCACCAGAGGAGATACGTGATACCCCTGTTTCTCCTGTCGGTTCAGGTCTAGAGGTAGCCACAGTGGGTGCTTCTTCTCACATTACCCCCCCAGTACGCTATGGTGGGGCTCCTGAGAAGTGTCGTGGTTTTTTAAACCAAATTAGTATCCACTTTGAATTGCAACCTCGCTCTTATCCTACAGATAGGGCAAAAGTAGGATTTATTATCACCCTACTCATTGAGAAAGCTCTGAGATGGGCCAACCCACTATGGGAGAACGATAATCCATTAGTTTATAACTATAACGCATTTGTAGCTGCTTTTAGAAGAACATTTGACCCTCCAGGTAGAAAGGTTAATGCAGCCAGATTACTGTTGCGCCTGAGACAGGAGAACCAAACACTGGTGGATTATGCACTAGAGTTCAGGTCTCTGGCGGCAGAAATCAAGTGGAATGAGCAGGCGTATATGGATGTATTTTTGAATGGCCTATCTGATGTAATCCTTGATGAGGTTGCTACCAGAGAACTCCCTGAGAATTTAGAGGATTTAATTTTGTTCATCTCTCGTATAGATGAACGTCTAAGAGAGAGACAGAACACTCAAGAGAGGAACCAGAGACCTTCTTTTAGGTTAGCTCCCGCTGTTCCAAGTCCTGACTCCACGATATCTTTGCTTACTGAACCTATGCAGAAAGGGTATACCCGCCTCTCTGAGGAGGAAAGACAGCACAGGAGAGGAGAGGGTTTGTGTATGTATTGTGGAGCCAAGGGTCATTTACTCTCGAACTGTTCTAACCGCCCGGGAAACGCTCGCACCTAAGTCTCTCTAGAGGACAGGCCTTGGGTGTTTCTATTTTGTCCTCTACTCCTGATTATAAAGATCACAGGCTTCTGCTACCAGTTTCCTTAACTTGGGGGAAGGAAGTAGTAAGGGCTATGGCATTGATAGATTCCGGTGCTGCTGAGAATTTTATCGACCAAGCCTTTGCTAGTAAGAACAATTTCCCATCCCAGCTAAGGGAGACACCTTTGGCCGTTGAGGCCATAGATGGTAGACCACTACTAGACCCTGTTATCTTTCGTGAGACCATACCCATTAATTTAAATGTGGGTATCCTACACGTGGAGAATTTATCTCTTCTGCTCATTTCGTCTCCTTCCGTTCCCATAGTTCTGGGGTACCCATGGTTGAAAAAACATAACCCTATTATCGATTGGGAGTTAGGAGAGATACTCTCGTGGGGCCAGGGCTGCCAGGATCGGTGTTTGTGCAAGGTTTCTCCATTAGCTAATATTAACATACCGGAGAATCCTACTCAGTCCACAGAAAGACAAATACCAGACCTTTACCTAGACTTAAGGGCAGTGTTTGACAAGAAGAATGCCGATTCTTTGCCTCCACACAGGTCATTTGACTGTAAGATTAAGCTTCTACCCGGCACTATGCCTCCGAGGGGCCATGTATATCCTTTGTCTGTTCAGGAAAACTCGGTTCTAGAGGAGTATATTCGGGAGAATTTAGAAAAGGGATTCATCAGAAGGTCTTCTTCTTCGGCCGGGGCTGGGTTCTTTTTCATTAAGAAGAAGGATGGCACGCTGAGACCTTGTATCGATTACCGAGGCTTGAATAAAATAACTGTCAGAAATGCCTATCCTATCCCACTGATTACCGAGTTATTTGATCGTCTTAAGGGCTCCAAAATCTTCACCAAGTTAGATCTCAGAGGGGCTTACAATTTGGTGAGAATCCAGCAAGGTCACGAGTGGATGACGGCATTCAATACCCGGTATGGCCATTACGAATATACTGTTATGCCATTTGGACTATGCAATGCTCCTGCAGTATTTCAAGATTTGATTAATGAGGTACTTAGGGAGTTTCAGCATGATTGTGTTATTGTTTACCTGGACGACATACTAATACACTCTAAGGAGATTGAGACTCACCATAGACAGGTCAGAAAGGTATTACACAAGCTGCTGCAACATGGTCTATATTGCAAATTGGAGAAGTGCAGTTTTGATCAGTCTCAGGTAGACTTTCTTGGATACGTGATTTCTGGGGAGGGTTTTAAAATGGATCCTGTAAAACTCCAATCTATTTTAGACTGGCCCTTGCCCAAAGGACTCAAGGCTATCCAAAGGTTTATTGGTTTTTCCAACTACTATAGGCGCTTCATTAAAGGATACTCCTCTATCATTGCGCCTATTACCAATATGACCAAACAAGGGGCTGATACTAAGTTCTGGTCTAAGGAAGCTCTGGGTGCTTTCAAGACTCTCAAGGAACTTTTTGCCTCGGCTCCCATTCTAGTCCATCCTGATACGACTCTGCCTTTCTTGCTCGAGGTCGATGCCTCTGAAACAGCAGTTGGGGCTGTTCTGTCTCAAAGGTTAGGGGTGGATAAACCGTTACACCCTTGTGGTTTCTTCTCTAAGAAATTTTCTGGGCCTGAGAGCAGATATGACATCGGGGAAAGGGAACTGTTAGCAGTCATTAAAGCCTTAAAGGAGTGGAGACATTTGTTGGAGGGGACCCTACACCCTATTACGATTTTGACGGACCACAAAAACTTGTCCTATATTGGGGAGGCTAAGCGCTTATCCTCTAGACAAGCTCGTTGGTCCTTATTCCTGACTCACTTCAATTATGTACTGACTTACAGACCTGGTTCTAAAAACTCTAAAGCCGATGCATTATCTCGCCAATATGAACCTTCTACTGTACCTGAACCAGTTCTTTCTTCTATAGTTCCGAAATGCAATATCATTGCTAATACGAATCTCAGGATTCATTCTCCATTACTGGCCGAGATCATTAAGTTGCAACATCTAGCACCTAAACAGACTCCTGCGGGCCGTCATTTCGTTCCTCCTGCTCTTCAACTGGAACTTTTACAGTGTTTACATAATAGCAAGATGGCGGGACATCCTGGTATTCGCAAAACTTACGCGTTGATCTCTAAGGACTTCTGGTGGCCTGCTTTACGGAGGGATATTGAGGAGTTCATCGCTGCATGTGAAGTTTGTACTAAAACCAAACAACCCCATACGCTTCCATGTGGATTCCTGCAACCCTTGGAGGTTCCAGAAAAACCATGGTCCTGTTTGGCCATGGACTTTATTGTCGATCTACCTATCTCTAAAAGACAGACTGTTATCCTCACCGTGGTTGACAGGTTTACTAAGATGGCACACTTCATTCCCCTGCCTAAACTCCCGTCTTCTCCCGAATTGGCAGAGATATTCGCTAAGGAGATTTTTCGCCTACATGGGATACCCTCTCAAATTGTATCGGACAGAGGCTCCCAATTTGTTTCCCGCTTTTGGAGGTCCTTCTGCTCTCAACTTGGTATTAAATTAAACTTTTCTTCTGCCTATCATCCTCAGTCTAACGGAGCTGCTGAACGTACCAACCAGAAAATTGAACAATATTTACGATGCTTTGTTTCTGAACACCAGGATGATTGGGTCGGTTTGATTCCTTGGGCGGAGTTTGCACACAACAATCTCGTTTGCGATTCTACTCATTCAAGCCCCTTCTTCATGAATTATGGTTTTCATCCGTCTATTCTTCCTTCGGATTCCCCTTCCCAGGGGGTGCCGTCGGTTGATGTTCATGTTGCCAATTTGAGGAAGTTGTGGGATCAAACTCGACAAATCCTTGTGCACAACTCTATGTTGGTCAAGAAACACGCTGATAAACGTAGAAGGGCGGCTCCGGTCTTTGTTCCAGGTGATAGGGTATGGCTGAGCACGAGGAACATCCGTTTAAAAGTGCCCTCCATGAAGTTCGCTCCTCGTTATATTGGACCCTACAGGGTGCTGACCCGTATCAATCCAGTTGCGTATCGTTTAGCTCTTCCTAATACCTTACGCATCCCGAACTCGTTTCACGTTTCATTGCTGAAACCACTCATATGTAACAGATTTTCCTCCACAATAGCCCCTCCTCGCTCCGTTCAGGTGGAGGGTCAGGAGGAGTATGAGGTTAACTCTATTATTGATTCTCGAATCTCCCGGGGGAGAGTACAATATCTGGTTGATTGGAAGGGATATGGTCCTGAGGAGAGGAGTTGGGTACCTCAGGAGGATGTTCATGCTCCCCGTCTCCGCAGGGCGTATCACTCTCGCTTCCCATCTCGTCCCGGTTCATTCCGCCCGGTGGGCGTATCTGAGAGGGGGGGTACTGTCAGGGTACCTGTGGTCTCTACCTCCGAAAGAGGTAGAGACTTAGCTGTTCCTCCATCCAGACGGTCTGATGGCTCCCTTCCCCGCAGTCTATCCGGTCATGCTAGGCCGGCCGCGAGGGAGTGACTGCCTTTTACAGCATCTAGGCAGGAAGTAGTCATCAGGACACTCCCCCGGAACAACCTGTCAGTCAATGGCTGCAGGACCAATCAGGACGCCTTGGAGGCGTGGTTACTGCTCTGAACAGGGTATTTAACAGAGCTTCTTTCATTAGCTCATTGCCCTGTCGTGGTTCTAGCTTGTTCTAGTCACTCAGTGCTTGTGTATTCTATTATCCCTTTTGGTTTTGACCCGGCTTGTTTACCTTACTCTGCTTATCTCTGTTACCCTTGATTCGGCTTGTCTCTCGCTTACCTGTCTTCTGTTACCCTCGACCTCGGCTTGTCTTTGACCATTCTATACTGTACTACTTACGTTAGTCCGGCCATTCTAAGGTCCGGTATACGTATCTGGCTACTGTTTGTACTCTGCGTGTTGGATCCCTGTCCCGATCCTGACACTTACCTGGCCAGGGAGGAGGGAGAATGTATTCCCTGGCAGCCGCTGTATACTGCAGGGGGACCCAGCGTCTTCACCTTCTGGCTGATCCTCGGCCTCTAACTCTCATGAGATGATCTGCTTGTGTGCAGAGCGGAGAGTTGACATGGTAACCGGGGCTGGCAAGAGTTAGAGACCAAGGATCAGCCGGAAAGTGACGACACCGGAGTGTGCTGGGCCCCCCTGCAATACTCAGCTAGTCAGGGGCCCGCAGTGCACATATATCTAGCAATAATCGCTAGATATATGTGCACATAGGGAATGTGGGGCTCGGGACTGCCAGAGCAGATCGGGCACCTCAGGACCGCCGGGCCCATGACAACAGTCATGGTTGTCATGCCCTGATGGCGGTCTTGTTGGCGGAACCGATATTGGGGTACTGTGAAGTAGTGGTGGCCTAACACAATATGGCCATATGGTGGAACTGAACTCCCATATTTCTTTGCTGAGATAGGCGATTTTAAGCCTTATAGAATTTAGAAATGTATTTTATGAGTGCGCTGTTCCTTAACCCCTTAAGGACCAAACTTCTGGAATAAAAGGGATTCATGACATGTCACACATGGCATGTGTCCTTAAGGGGTTAATCTGTATTAATAATAATAATGCAAGAAGCACTGATTTTGCCAGACACCAAATGGATCTAGCTGATTGTTAGCTTTAGTAAATATGACATTTGCCATTCTAGGGATCAGTGAATAAACCTAATAAATGGGAGTATATGACTATATGTGTGAGACAATACACGTGTGTCTGTATTTACAGTGGTTCTTACCACCTGAAGAAGTGATGCTTGGGAAATTATATCATGACTCATATCACTTTCGGCTGGCTGGATTTTACTGTAATTTGCTGTCAAATGGCAAATTCTCACGGTAATGGGACAAATTTTGGGGGGGAATTTCTGACGTATCCAGATAAATGGTTAGAATTTCATTATGAATCTCAGGGTATATCCTCAGGATGCAGGGGTAGATCATCAGATTGCTACAATGTAACGGTGGCGAGGCAGAGGTTCTATAATATAACATTTTAGAACATTATGAATGTAGCTAATTATTATTATTATTATTGGCATTTGTAAAGTGAAAACTTATTCTGCAGCGCTTTACAATATTAGAAAAAGGTGGGAAATGTAACAATAAATGAGAGAACTACAAAATGTTACAGGAACAATAGGTTGACGAGGACCCTGCTACGATGAGCTTACAGTCGAGAGGTGGGGTATAAAAATGCAGTAGGATGGGCATGGAGAGTTTTGATGGGTTTTAAAGGACTTCTTAAATGATTGAAGACTAGTAGAAAGTCTGGTGGGGGTAAGCAGGCTGTTCCAAAGGACAGAAGCCACCCGCGAGAAGTCCTACAAGTGCAAATTAGCAGTAAGCGTGCGAGTAGTGGACAGGAGAAGGTCACCGGCCGAGCAGAGAGACCAAGAAGGGGCAAACCTACAAATTAGTGAAGAAGTATAAAAGGGACTAGAGTTGTTTAGAACTTTATGGGTATGGGTCAGTATATTGAATTGACTTCTAGAGGATACAGGAAGCCAATGTAAGAATCGACAGAGGGGCAAGGTAGGGACTGGAGAGAAAATTCAGCATTCATTACATATTGTAGCGAGGCAGTACGGTTTCTGGGGTGACCAATTGCTTGTTCATACGTTAAAGAAGTAAACGTGAAGTCAGAGTGAATTTCAAATTTAAGATCAAAACAGCTAAATCAGAAAAAAAGTAACCTATGCTTTCAGTTTGGCAACTCTGGATTTAAATTTTAAATTCACTTTGAATTTTTATTTTAGTAAATAACCCTGTTAGATTTAAAGTTTAAAGAAAAAAAAAAGGGACCCCACAAATATCTCTAACCAAACACATATGCCACCGATGGCCCTGTTATTATTCTTCTTATTCAATCACTACTCTATTCTTTTCCAGCACAGTGACATCATGCCCCCTTGTGGTGGAGAACCCAATTACATGCTGAAAATTCTTGCATCACTGCCTTTAATCATAGCACAGCAGGATTTTAGAAGACTCTTATGGGTAACTAAAGCTTGTGTTGTAAAGAAAGTACTCATCAACTAATCTACATTGGGTGTACTGTTGCAAAAATAAAGACTTCTGGGTCACTTCGTAAATATATACAAATATATGAAATGAGGAAAGGTACGTATGAGAGATTGTGTATTATTTTAGATTCTCATTAGAGTACATGTCTAATTAGCTGTGAAAATATTTTCCAAGCTATTTGTTTTGGTGTTCAAGCGATCCGTAAAATGCATGCGCTGTACGGCATTACCGAGCAGTGTAAATCAAAGCACATGTGTGCTTTGCTAATAAATTAGTTAATTTAATATAAAGAAAGCTGGGCCAACAATGCACCTTCTCAGCTTCATTCCTGTCAAACATCATTTTTTCATTCCTCATTCTCATTAACCAATATACTGTTTCTAAAGTAACCAGTCTGCATATATTATCTGTAGAAGACTTAGAATGCTAAGATTGTGGATCAATATTTAACCCCTTAAGGACCAAACTTCTGGAATAAAAGGGAATCATGACATGTCACACATGTCATGTGTCCTTAAGGAGTTAAAGGTTACCCAGTAAATACGGAATTTCCCATGGTATATAAAGATACTATATGATTAATAACCACAAAAAAATTGATCAGGGGATTGCAAATTATAGGCTAAAGTAATGAGTTGGATAATATTTCCAGTTGAGCTTCTCTGGTATAAAATTTGCAGTTTCCTTGTGGATTTTCAAAAATCCCTGCCTGTCAATAAAACTTGTTTTTCCTCAATTCTGTCCTCAGTTTAATATTGTTGGATAAGCTTTTCAAGTTAATATTTTGGGATACACTTGTAAATTGATTTAAAAATTGAACATGTGAAAATGTAAAAAAAAATGTAAAATATCATACATGAAAAAACCAAAATATATATAAAAAATATTTTAAAAGTTTGTCCAAAAATATTAAATACGGTAATTTGAAAAAGTTTATTAACAAATACTAAATTAAGGTCTACATGTGTGCCAAAACAACAGTGAACAGATAATGGAAAAAATGTTTGCCTTTTAAAAAATAATAATAATCATATATATATATATATATATATTTTAGAAGGCAAACATTTTAGAATCAGTGATGTAGGGTATATAGGACGTAAGAATACAAAAAAGATTTTAGCAAGAGAGTCAGCAAAATTGATTAAATGAACACTATAGTCACCTAAATTACTTTAGCTAAATAAAGCAGTTTTAGTGTATAGATCATTCCCCTGCAATTTCGGAGTTAAATCACTTTTTCTGTTTATGCAGCCCTAGCCACACCTCCCCTGGCTATGATTGACAGAGCCTGCATGAAAAAAAACTGGTTTCACTTTCAAACAGATGTAATTTACCTTAAATAATTGTATCTCAATCTCTAAATTGAACTTTAATCACATACAGGAGGCTCTTGCAGGGTCTAGCAATCTATTAACATAGCAGGGGATAAGAAAATCTTAATTAAACAGAACTTGCAATAAAGAAAGCCTAAATAGGGCTCTCTTTACAGGAAGTGTTTATGGAAGGCTGTGCAAGTCACATGCAGGGAGGTGTGACTAGGGTTCATGAACAAAGGGATTTAACTCCTAAATGGCAGAGGATTTAGCAGTGAGGCTGCAGGGCCATGTTCTATACACCAAAACTGCTTCATTAAGCTAAAGTTGTTCAGGTGACTATAGTGTCCCTTTAATTACAAGGATGAAACAAAATAATTCTAACATTCTTTAGCTTATTTTCCAAAAACAAAAGTAACAGAACTTTGATGAAGCATAATGGCTTATCAGATCATCATGGTGAGACTAAATCGGTCCTTGACTCTTTATGCACAATATAGATAATATATACAAAGAATATACATATATATATATATATATTTTATCTATTTCTAACAGTACCTTGTTAGAAATAAAATTAAAAAAATATCTCATTCATAAAAAAAATTAACCTTTTTTTTTTTTTTTATTAAAAAATAATGCAAACTATTTTTTTTAAAAAAGCATAGAAGCAAGCATGGGCTCCCATTCTTTTCCACAATGCAACTGTGTGAGTTTTTTATCAATATTTTTTTTCATTTAAAAAAATAAAGAATAATACAATCCAGTGTCAGAAATCAATCAATATTTTTTTCTGAATTTGTTCTGGAGTCACAAAACAGTTTTCAGATAGATCATAATATCAGTTTAAACATGCACGTCACAGTTTATCTCTGGGCTACGGAAAATATTTAATAGCTAGCTATAATATTGATGTACGCCAGTCACACCAGTAAGTGTGACTAAAGAAATGCTAAAATTACAGAAACCACATCCTCGATTTTATTTCTTTATTCAAACTAATCATCAGCCAGGATGTAAATCCATCAAAACGTAAAGCTATAGGGGGGGGCGGAGCCTGACCTCAGAGCGAGCAAGACGTGGTGTGCCTGAGCTCCCGACCTTTTGGTTGAAATACATGCCTGAACCCGATGAAAAAGGCTGCCACCCACACTTAAAAGTGTCTTCAGGTCAGGGGAACCCAGGTAAGCTGCCTGATACCTCACCCGTGTGCCTCTCCCACGGAGAGCCTGGGAACCTTGCTGCGGCCTACCTGGAACGGAGCTGAGAGGAAGCGGCCAATCCTCTTGTGCTTCGGGCCGGGGTCTGGACCGGCGGCACTCCTACCTCCTCCCCCCCCTCTGGACCGGCGGGGGTCATCCCGGTCCTCCAACTCAGAGCCACGGCTGGTACTCACTAGCACATCCAGACTACACTGCCTCACCTTTGGCGCTCCAAAATGGCGGCAGCTTGTCCCGTGCAGCCTCGTGGCGAGTACCTCAAGCAAAGTACACGACCCCACAACGGACTCCCTGAGGAGACTAGACAACATTTTTCAGCACTTCTGTCTGAACCTGCAGCGCCGACTTTCCGCCACCTCAGTTACCCTCCGGCTGGGAGAAGGGGAGGCCTGGCAACAGCAGGTAAGGGAGCCTGCTCGCTCCCCGGCAAGCGCAGCGGCAGGGCTATCGCAGGCTTCAGACCCCTATGCACGCCGCCTGCCCAAGCCGAAAGCTTTCAAGGCGGCACACCGAAAACCCCGAGCACGCAAAAGACGGGCTGTCAAGAGCTGCAAGAGACCCACACAACAGACCCACAGCACCCAACGCCTTACCTCCCTGGGGATGAGCCTGAACCCTGCCAGACATCAAACTTCCATGAGGTCAGGGTTTCCTAGCCGACAAATCCGGAGCGGGGATAGATCCTCATCTAGCCTCCTGTACCCACAACCTCGCCGACTTCCCCTCTGGCTTGCAAATCAGATCAGCGTGAGACAGGACTGGCCTACGACTCCTGCAGGCATAGGCTGACCGGGAAGACAATATGGGACTAATGGCCTTGGACTGGCTGCTTCTCGCAGGGCCGTACTAACAGACAGCACCACAACTATACACCTGCATGAGCCTAAAATTACAGTATGAAAAGCGTGCTTCCTTTCTCTCTCCCCTCTTTCAGATTGCATCCCTGGATTAATTACTTTACCCTCACAACATACAATGCTGCCGACCCTATTGCACATTCATAATTTCACCCTTAAAGAAACTGAAATTTTGCAGAGGGGGTATCTCAATGGGATGTAGCAGGTATTTGTTAGATGTGTCAAACATTGTCTTGCCATATCTTATGTTAGCACTCAATGTCTGGTCTTAAGATAGTACGCACGCAATGCTAGCAGCACCTACTTAATATGTTGACATTCATGTATTATCAGGCAATCCAATGGTCACTAGCTCTTGTTATATATGTAGCTTCTGTTTTCTTTCTTGTCCTGCAAATGATCTATGACACACTCTTATGCTATTTCAAGGCAGCATGTCCTCTCACTATCTAGCATGTTACACAGAATTCTACTTAATTACTAGCCTGTCTCTTACACCTCATGCTATAACAGAAACACAGTTGGACATGATTATTTTGATTATTTTGTTTGTTGATACTCCTGTTTGTAATTTGCTATTACTCGTGTTCTTAAAAAACGAAAAACAAGTGCAGCATACCATGATGACGCTAAACAACACATTGTTACTCTTTCTCTAAAGCCATGTGATAAGGCTGAAGTGTACATTCAACACTGCACTCAAAAATAAAGAATTAAAAAAAAAACGTAAAGCTATAGCATAGTCTGCATTAAAGGCTAAACAGACAAAAATGTCTTCGGTGTTATTAAAGCATATATCACTAGATTTTTGTATTTATTTATTTATTTATTTATTTATTTTATTTTTTTATATTTGACCTTTGTAGTAACTGTTGGCATGTTTGTGCAGCTATTAACCCGCCTCCCCAGGACTGGGTCATATTTAGCAATCTTCAACTTTCCATTTTGTATGCAATTTAAACACGCCTTCATGTCAACTTGTGTTCGACAATATAATTTTTTATGCTAATTACTTGTTAAATAACTCCATTTCATAATTACCATGTGCTTGTCACTGTAGAAAAGTAGAAATAGTGTATGAATGCATATGCATGTGTGCAATGTGTGTGCATGCATGTGTAGTGTGTGATGGAATAGAATTAGCGAGGTGGCCCGTGCAAGTCTGACTGCTGCTCAGATGGAGGAGCGGTATACTGGGGAAATCACAGCAAACCCACAAAGTGGAAGTATTTAAAGGGACACTATAGGCTCATTGAAGTCTGGGTGTTTACATTGCAGCACTAAAACAGCCTCTGGTGGCTGTCTATCAGACAGTCACTAGAGGCGCTTCCGGGATCTTACCAGACTTTAGGACACCTAACTGACGCTGGAGGTCCTCACGCTCTGCATGAGGACATCCAGCATCAGTTAAATCCCCATAGGATAGCATTGTGTCAATGCTTTCCCATGGGAAGGGCCTAATGCGTTCACGGCGCTTGCCATACACGCGCATTAGCCACCCCCCTTTGGATGACATCTGAGGTGGCGGAGGACTGATAATGGGCCGAGGAACAACGGCGCTTTAATCGGGTGAGTGTTACAAGGTTTTTTTTTTAATCATTGCAGTGCTGGGGAAGGGGGAGGGGACAGAGGGAACCAAAGAGCTAGGAATACAGTTTGGTGTTCCTAGCCCTATAGTAACCTTCTTAAGGTGGAGCAAAATACTGAACAAGTGCAAATGCTAAGGGAAGCACCAGGCAGCGGACACTTAACAGCATAATTTTGCCTTCCCAAATTACAGGCAGTCACCAGAAATATAAAAAATACATTATATTTAGAAATAAAGTATTATATATTTACAATATAATGCCCCAACAATAGACTGTAAGCTTGTTTAAGCAGGCCCTTCTCCTCTTTAGAGCGGCAAAGGTTTAAAAATAATATCAGTGTTATGGACAAAATATTAGAATTAGTAAAATGCCTATTTACTCTGTGCTTATAATTTACTGTGTTAACCTGGCTGCTAGAGTAACTGTTTCCCCTCCCATCCCCTCCTTTGTTCAGTAACTGTTCCCTCAAGAGCTTCCTCGTATAACAAGATGGTTTTGGGATGTGTAGGAGAGTTCCATGTTAGTAATGACATCCCGCCCAGTAGGATGGAATTAGATGAGACCCCTTAAAGTGTAACCAATTGTTGAAGTTTATTCTCTGTTATCTATAATTATGCATATGATGTATTCTTGCTTTATAATGGGCTTCCCACCCCTCGGAATAAAACATCCCTTACGTTTTCATGAACCTGAAACTTGTGTCCGGTGTGAATTACTTTAGGAAGCGTGCAGGCAATTAAATAACTAATTTGGAAAGGAGCGGATAGTCAAATAATCAAACACTTGATTTGATCCATAACATCAGGACTTTACTGAGAGAGTAGTGGGTGCATGGAATGGCCTTCCAGCTGAAGTGGTAGAGGTTACCACAGTAAGCAATTTTAAGCATGCGTGGGATAGGTATAAGACTATCCTAACTATAAGATAAGGCCAGGATACTGGTGCCTCTCCTACTGTGCTGTCCTGGTTTAAAACTAGTACACATGTGGGTAAATATGAAATTCATTCCTGTAATTTACTTTAAGCATATATGCGTCCTTATGATGTACAAATCACAACACTTACTCCAGAGCCCCAAAATGTTCTATCAAAACTTTCACTGTCCTGGTAGCAAACTAATTGGGATCTGAACTTCCTGGAGAGTCCAAGCCATCCTGAAGCATTATATAAAGTTTGAGAAGTACAACTCTGAAACGTTCTCCGTGATGTTTTAAAACAGCCAAATTGTCTCTGTATGATATTCATAACCTTATATCACTTCCTTTAAGCATTTCAGTTGAGAGACAACCAGATAGGTAAGGGGCACACGAGTGTATCTAATAATGTGGCAAACAGAAACTCCAGTAATCAATAAAACAATAACGCATCTGATATTCTGTCAGTATTTGAAAAATATATATATTTTTCAGAATTGTGCACCATAAGCTTGACTCCTTGGCTCCTTAGGTTTTCTGATCGGAGTACCTACACAGATCAGCTGCCGACAACAGAACTACTACTGCAGGCCAAGTAGCCTCCATTCGAAGAACAGGGCACCCGTGCAGACCCGTACAAAATGTAACACTAAAAGTCTGTTCTTCACACTCTCTGCTGTTTTGTTGTGGATTAAAAAAAGCAATTTCATTGTGTGGGCCGCATGGGCCAAACATTACACCCCAAGGATGATTAACTAAATTTTGTATATTGTGGGAGGGACCAAGGGTTGCTTCTGTTTGCCCTGCTCCCTAAGGCAGTGTTCGGAACACTGGTAACTTGGCATTGACTGGACAAGCTGTTGTTTAAATGAACAACAACAAAGAAAATATGTTTGTTTTTTAAAAATGTATTTATAAGACATAATATAGGTTTTAATGCTCATGTTTATGGTAATGTTTCACATGCATTATAATGACTAGTGAGCTTTAACCAAGATTGTCCCTTTAATTCACACTTTGTGCATTGCAAATGTGTAAGAAAGAAACACATTTGGTTTAATTTAGCCCCAGAAAAGGAAAACTCGTTGCATTTAGATACTAAGTATATAGATATATATAAAAAAAAAATGACACTTAACCACTTAATATTTGACATGCCAAGTACTATGGACTAGATTTTCCAGAAATGTCCATGTCATTAACTGTCACTGTATTACAGTTAGGACATCTTTCAGCCATTCAGATTCTCGCACCATATAAAAAAAAAAAAGAAATATAAACTCCATGGTGGCACAGAATTAAATTTGACAAAAGGAAATCCAAGTACACAGTAGTTTATGTCAGCTCATTCACAGTGCAGTAAGTACGGAAAAATTATTCCAATACAGTCTAATGTGACGATAAAACATTATGTGCTTGTTAAGACACATTAAATCTGGAACATCTCTCAGATGATTTAAGATGAATGCTTACCAATTTCTGGTGCCGTGTTATGTGTTGTTTCCATGGACTCGCCAAATAAAAATTCATACTTTGCTTTGGCAACATTCTGTGAGTGCGCCGAGGTGCTGTTAACCCAAACATACCTCTCCGCCTGTGAAGAAAAGAGAAAACAATAAAATTAAACAAACAACTCTTTTAGCTTTCATTAAAGCTATGGGGAAAAAAGTGTAACACACACACACATATATATATATATATATATATATATATATATATATAGGAAACATTAGACTGTGAGAGTAGGACCTGCCAAAGATGGGGTACATTGACGTTGTGGCAGGCTTATGCAATGTATGATCATATAATGTAACTAAATCCCAATTTTTTTGCCTAGATTAGGTGTTTTTAAAAAAAAAAAAAAAAAAAAAAACTTTTACAAACGAATAAAATCTGTCAACATTGAAGTTGCTGTTTAGTAGATAGGAGAGTGCGCTGGATCTTGTGTATTTATTATATATATATATATATATATATACACACAGAAATAGATCAAGGTTGGTAAATGCTTGCATAAAAGTTGGATTCTGACAGAGTCACGCAGAATATGCCTACTTTTTATTAGGATTCAGGGAACAGTTACAATGACACATTTCTATTGAGTCATTTGGTTTCCTAAGCTCAAACAAGTTTATATAAACCCTCCATATACACTTAATCACATTTTCACTTACATAGGCCGTGTGAATACCAGCCAGGGGAGGTGTGGTTAGGGCTGATAAAACATGACATGCGCATTATCGTCTTTTTGTCCTATTCCTGTTATAAACCAATTAGAACCTTCAAGAATCACAGACACATGAATTATTGGCAAAATATTCCACGGCTTTATTAAATATATATAAATATAAATTTAAAAGGTCATTGTCAACAACGCTTGAAAAGACATCCCCCCAATTAACATAACTAAATACCCAGACAATGACCTCAAACATTTTACAGAATACATCCATATAACAGTGTAACATAGTATAAATAACATAAACATTAACATAGCCACCAAGGGCATCCCTTTCCACTGTAGGGGCATACCAAGACACCCCTTCACCATTATCCCAGCCACCAAGGGCATCCATTTCCAGTGTAGGGGCATACCAAGACACCCCTACACCCCCAGGTTCGTAGCTACCGCCGAGCTCGAACCTACCACCAAATCCAAAGGTAAATATTCCTCCTGACCTATCCCACTTACCAAAAAACCGACCTACCTCCAATTAACCTAATCCATCCCCCGCCACCGTGACAAAACGGGAGAGTCATACCTCTTAGCCATAACCAAACTAAAATTAGGGAGGGTGGGCGGGACAGCTAACAACAGGTAAAGATTTAAAATTAAAATGGAACCTGAATTTAAAATGAAGAATTATTATATGACTAGGCCACTCCCCTTAACCAACTTAACCAATCAAGTCACACTCATCCATAGGCCTGCCTCCTAGCTATGTCAAGGCCCATTCCACCTAGCTTTGCTATTCCATGGGCTTCATAAACAAAAGTGGTTTATCTACTAAATGGCCGAGTACACCCATACTGCTACATTAAACTAAAGTTGTTTTGGTGCCTATAGTGTCCCTTTAACCCCTTAAGGACCAAACTTTTGGAATAAAAGGGAATAATGGCATGTCACACATGTCATGTGTCCTTAAGGGGTTAAGGTAGCACCAGCCCTGTGTGAAGAACAAGTGTCATCTCACTTGTAAAGCACAAGCAAGATGTGGCGTTGGAGGAATGGGTCGTACACACAGTCTAGCAAACTACAAAGAATCAGCCTCTCAATATATGAATTCAAATAAATATAATGTATTTTTGCCTACCCAGCACATGAATACAACAGGAAAATAAATGACAGATCTATCTCCGGAAATCAATGAGGAATGCATTATTTAGCATACAAAATATAAGTGTAGTTGTATATGAGCACCTGTGACCATCAACTGTGAATATTGTACTTTGAAAAAGATCCCTAAAGGACAGACTGTTTGTTATAACTGCAAAGACTATCAACAGTCATTGAGCAATTTAGACTGTCTTTAGAATGTAATCAGCAAATGCTGCTGAATTACTATTACATATTGTATTAGGGGATTTTGATACATAACTTTACCCAATAAACTTACAGTGGTAATTTCTTTATATAAATACCTCAATCAGAAATCGGTCCCCTGAAAATGTAGGTCACACTACACCATCAGCAATGCTGGCATTAAGCTGGGTGCTGACCTAGCCTTGGTAGAATATTATGAAATGTTGGAAGCCCTACATGTATCAAAACACGTCTTTAAGGTGGCTTTTGCGTGAGAACGCCTCTTGAGCGAACATTTCTCCATAATACACTAAATCCATTATTACCCAAATAACTAATTTCCATGAAGAATCAACAGATAATTACATGTTATGTTTGACGCCATCCGCCATTATTTTACTAAAGGATTTTCAAAGTGGTGGAGTACGTAATTAGAAGCTTAGAAGCTGCTTACTCCATTCGGTCAAGCTAGACGGAACTCAAGCTATTTCTTAAAATGAGTTCTTTGTGTAATCATGCAGTTCTAGAGCCTGGCTAGCAAATCCAAAAATGAAATCACTGATGGGGAACAAATCTGAGGCATGGCAAGATATGTTTTTTTTTTCTTTACTAGACTGCCAATTATTGTTTATCATTAGTAGTCATACAATTTTCTAACAGTAATTCAAAACACTTATTCTAGAAGAAATATGAAGCGATGTAGAATAAGAACACACTTCTAGAACTTCATTTACTACAGCATGATATATTATATGTACCTGTGGACAAAGGGCAGCATAATAATCTCCTCTGTGCCAAGGTTAATAAATTTAAGTTTAGAAAAACGTCGGCTGAGAGGGGATATGATAATATTATACAAATATTTTCAGGGCCAATACAAACCATTGAGTGGAAATCTATTCACAAACCGGACTTTACTTAGGACATGAGGTCATGCATTTAGACTGGAAGAAAGAAGATTTCGTCTAAGGCAAAGGAAATGTTTTTTTTTTACTGTAAGAACAATAAGGATGTGGAATTCTCTGCCTGAAGAAGTGGTTTTATCAGAGTCCATACAGATGTGCAAACAGCTACTAGATGCATACTGTACTTTAAAAAACAGATGAGCTACAGGTGGGCAGCACCAGGATCGCTGATGACCACGCACAACGGGACTACCCATACACTTACCTCTCTCGCAGAAGCCCCGACCTTCCTTGAAACTCTAGGGCTGAAAGCGGCGGACGCACAAACCACAGAGGGAACCTGGGACCCAGAGAACAGCGCCCCCTTTACCCCGCGCGCTGCCCCGGCACACCACCAGTCCACATGAATGCAGCTAAAAGAAACAGCCCCATGGACACTGCACAGAGACTTTGTATAACCGGGCTCTTCGGACACTAACGATAAGAATGTTTTTTTTTTTTTTTTTTTGTTGTTTTGTTACCTGTTTATCTGTTCATCTCAAATTAGAGACCGAGCGACAGACACTTATATCTATACTTGAGATGAGATTGTTTATACCCCAGCTTATCAGTTCCCAAGCTGCACAGTATAGCGCAGCTCAAATCCTGGCACAACGAAAGGGTTTCCTACTTACACCTACCAGACATGTAGGGACCCCCCTCAAAGGTCCATGACCCCGCCATAAGCACCTACCACCGTGCCAACACGCACACACCCAATAGACGAGACGACCCCCCCCCCGCTAACCCCCTTGGTCAGGGGTAACAAGCAGCACATACCTAGCACTGAACACCACACTGAGATGGAAATGCAACCGTAGGGATGGTAAACAGACACAGGATCAACAAGTGACACAGCTTGGCAACATCCCATAACGGATTTAATCCCAGTAATAGGAACCATATAGTAATGTTCGATAAACACACGGTTCTGAGATAATAATGTCACCTAATGACAACCAAAGCATCTTCTCTGCACATATAACCCCAGAACCACAAATCCAGCCTCAATCTCAAGCTTGACTCAACTCATGAGCATTGACATGTCCTGTACACCTTAGGAAGCTCTCATTTAACCTCTGACATGCCCTATCAAACGCAGTAAATACACATAAAAAAGTGCTGTATAATCATTAATAACTCTCTGTCACACAAATGTATGCCTGTTTATAACCTATTCCTGCTGTTGTGGCAGAATAGGTACTTGTGTACCATTTATGCACGATAAAATAAAGAATTTAAAAAAAAAAAAAAAAAAAAAAAAAACAGAATATTCAAGGATATAATTTTTCAATGTAGGGTAATAGCTGCTTGATCCAAGGATAAATCTGACTGCCATTCTGAATTTTTTTCCTAGTTTGTTGCAAAATTGGAAGCGCTTCAGACTAGGTTGTTTTGCCTTCTTTTGGATCAACCGCAAAAAACAAATGTGAGGAAGGCTGAACTTGATGGACGTAAGTCTCTTTTCAGCTATGTACCTATGTAACTATGTAAGTCCCACAAGAATCATCTCCTCTTGATGAGATGCCCCAGGTAGTAATGAAAGGATCATAACAGCGTGGGTCAACCAATGTTCCACATATGACTTAAAATAAAATGGCAGTACTCAAAATAATGTCACTACTCTGGAAATTACACAATAAAATATTTTAAATCAACTAAAGCAGACGTGCCCAAAAGGTAGATCCCCATATGTTTTAAAACAGCTTCCATGATGCCTTGTCAAGCATCATGCGCGTTGTCATTCGACAACATCTGGGGATCTACCTTTTGGACACCCCTGATCTAAAGCTTCTGTTAACTTTTCTTCATGTGTTGTTATGTTTTCATTTACTTTTATAATACAGGATTACCAAATGACATCACAATCATCCAGTTCAGTCCAGGCAGAGCCATGGCACACAATGCAAAGGAAGAGGAGAAACATGGTTCAATATTCCTCTTCTCTACATGCGGTCTCTATTCTGATTGCCATGTGCAAAGGAGTTGAATAGTTACATCAAGGGCAGGCTTTCACATATCTGTATTAATGCTGGTAATTCAAAAGAAGGCAAATAAATTCTAAAAAAAAATTCTAGAGCAACTTCCTATTTTGCCAAACATTTAGGAAACAAATATTTTTTTTTTACTCCAAACTAGCAGGTTACCCAACATAGTGACAGTTACATTCTTGCATATTATGTTAAAAAAAAGAAAAAGAATCCAGGTATAGATTTATCCCCACATATGAATCCCCTTCTTAATATGGTACCACTACCAGGACATGAAGACTAGTCCTTAAAGGGATACTATAGGCACCAAAACAACTTTAGCTCAATGAAGCAGTTTTGGTTTATAGCTCATGCCCCTGCGGTCTTACTGCTCAATTTACTGCCATTTAGGAGTTAAATCACTTTGTTTATACAGCCCTAGTCACACCTCTCTGCATGGGATGTACACACTTCCTATAAAGGGAAATCTAATGTTTACAGTTCTGTTTAGTTGAGAATTTTTTTAACTCCAGCACTCCAGAAAAACCCAAATATGAGTAAAGCATAAAAAATATTAAAACCTGCTAAAGTGTGTATAAAGAAATAGTTCATAGCCTTGTAGAGCACCAAAACTAATTTGTCATTACAAAATGCAAATGAAGCATCAAATTGGTAGTTCATTATAAGGAAGCAGGGCTGCTCACAGCTGATACAGGATTGAAATCTAACCAAATTTCAAACCACTTAGCAAAGGTTACCTTGAAAACAATTAACTCTAAAGGATGACGGTCCAATCCAAATATCCAATACTCTTTATAGCGGAGCACTGGGGACCTTAGGCATGTGAGCGGCTCTAGCCGCAATGTGCCTACGATTTTGTCATCTGAGAGACTGAAGCGGACGTTATCCGTAATTATGGTTCGGATAGAACAGGAAAGTTTCTAGAGAGGGAAGAAAATGTTACGTATTCTAAAATATACACAACATTTTCTTCCTAATTTTTAGTGCATTGTAAAAATACAAAATTAAGAAAATACCATATAAAAAATGGGTTTCACAAACTGTAGTGGACATTAAAATATTGCATCTAATGAACTACTATTTTGATTTGGTTCTAACAAACATGTTTGAATGTTTCTTTAGAAAAACAGACTGCGTAGCTCATGGGAGACAATTTATTTCAAAAACTAATTTACAAACTCCTTTTACCTATTAGAAATTATGGACAGCTTGCGTTCACTTAGGGAATATGGTAATGATGTGGATAGGAAGAAAACATATGGCGAAGCCTAAGGGTATATTCAGGCAGAACACGTGGTTTGCTAAACTGATTTTCACTGACATTTAGCGACACGGCACTACAGGCTGCCAGATAAAGCTTTCTAAATTATATAACGACTTCATGCTCGTCTGACCTTTCATGGTCAGTAACTAGAATATTCTCATCAACAAATATTAAGTCACCTTCATTTTACTCATGAAATTGGCTCATAGGTCACATATTAAGCAATGGGCCTAGCAAATGACCTATTCAGAATTGGTTCAAGCACAATAGTGTTAGTGGTTATATTAAGAGAAAGGTTTGCTGGCATGTCCTGCCTGCTGCTAAAGATAGTTTTTAATAAGTTGACTGCATGTGGAACATGGTTTTTAAATATATCAATAATTAATAATTTTAAGGAGCATGCATCTATCTATCTATTTCCATAATCTGTCCACCAGCTGATCAATATCAGTTTATATATATATATATATATATATATATATATATATATATATATATATAAAGCAAAAAGGTTATGGTGGGGGAAAATTGTGGTTCAAAACCCCTTCCACCTGAAGTCTGTGGATAGTTAATACAATGCTAAACAAAAATCTACACACTAGTTAAGCCATAAGACTTGCTTTTCCCACAGAAATCACGAACCTGCAGTGATGTTGCTACCACAAAGGATTCTGGGTGGGCATATGCAAATTAGTTTAACATAGAATTTGTGATTTATGTGGGAAAAGCAAGTCTTATGGCTTGACTGGTGTGTAGATTTTTGCGTAACATTGTATTATATATATATATATATATATATATATACACATACACTGACCAGCATCAACATTAAAACCTCCCAATTAAAGGGACACTCCACTGCCCAAATGCAAAATAAATAAAGAAAAATCTCTGTTTAGTAGATATACCCAAAATGAAAACTGTCATGCATTTAATTATTAGTAATTTTTCATTGGAGATATATCTTAAAAACAGCTCGCAAAACCTGCAGTTCTCTTGTCTGCTGCCTTTGCAAGCTCTCCCCTTCTAACCCTGCCCAGACTTTGTGGCTGTCCAATCACAGACTTCCCAATACAGCTCAATGAGAAGTCTTTGTAAGTCAGGTGCTTTGGGCAATTGCTGCCTTTTGAGGTCAGCTGCATTGCGCTAACAAAACCAGGAAGTAACATTACCTGCTGTCTTCTTGAAAGCCAAGGAAGTGTAACCAGGTTAATTAATAAAAGTGTCAAATTCTATTGAAATCTGCACTTTTTGCAAAATGAAAAAAGACACAATCTTCACACATAAAGCTCTTCAGCAAGCTAAAGTGGTTTGGAGGTCTGCAGTGACCCTTTAATATCATGTAGGTCCCCCTAGCAGGGCCTTTGCTAGACTATTTTGCACCCTAGTCAAGACCAACTAAAACAAAACACAAAATTGCTTCTCAGGACACAAATGTTGGGGTAGTTTGCATACATTAATAGGGACGTATTTTGTTGGAATTATAGTGAGCGGCTCATGTTACATCATTAAGAAACAAAATAAACATAGAGCATGCAAAAAATAAAGCATATTAATAAGGCCAAAATCTTTATTTATTTATTTATTTATAAAATATTTTACCAGGAAAGATACATTGAGATTTCTCTAGTTTTCAAGTATGTCCTGGGTCCACAAGTCATTGCATTGTTACAGTTAGTGCACAATAAAATACAAAAAAACAATATTAATATACAATATATACAAAATTTAACAAAGAACAGGTAGGAAATATATAATTAACCATGACAGGTGCATTCTGTTTTGAGGTATGTAGAGAGGGATCTCTTAAAGGACTTTAGGCTTAGGGAAGATTTTAAATTGTGTGGGAGGTCGTTCCACAATTGCGGCGCTCTGTAGGAGAAGGAGGATCGGGCTGCTTTCTAATGCAAGTTGCAGTGGTGCCTGGAATGTCCCCTTAATGTGTCAAAACGATATTTGTACTGAACTATTTCAGAGAGAAAATCTATTTGCTGAAACAAATTGCAGATAAATGTGTGAAATTAACCTGAAGTCATTGCAAGCCATTTATGGTTTTTTTTTTTTGTTTTTTGTTTTTCAATCTGCTTTCTCAAAAATAATACAAGAAAATAGTAATGGTCCTCTCTCCCCAGCCGTTCAGCCCCTCCTAACAAAAACTGTTCACAGATGAGGTGACATTCGAATGACACAAAATCACAGTACTTTGTGATAAACTAACTGCTAGGGAATTATAAGCCCTGTCCTATTGCTGTCTGTCTTCTGTGACAGCCTGTGGTTTAGCCTATAAAGGCAATAGATCAGCACTTCTCTGGCCACTTAGCTTTCGTGATGTGAGCATATAATAACACTTCTGGCAATTAGAGATATTCTGTGCACTTCACAGACCTTTACCTCTCTGGATGTAGAAAAAAAAAAAGGCACACTGACAACTGTGCGGGAAGGAAATAAATTAACTGCTTCACTGCTGTTAGCAGAAACAAAGAAACCCAAATAAATAGTTATAAAAACAAATGAAAAGGTCATTTAAAATGATAATAACTCAAAAATATAAAGAGAGATATATAGATAAATGGACGGACAGACGAACAGACAGATCGACAAGCAAACAGACAGACACATTTTTAGTACATCACGTTAAAGTAGCCTTAACTCCTTTTTTATTATTAAAATCTTTAACCCCTTAACCCCTTAAGGACCAAACTTCTGGAATAAAAGGGAATCATGACGTGTCACACATGTCATGTGTCCTTAAGGGGTTAAGCAGGCAAAGCATCCCTAATAAAAAAAATAAAAATAGACAGAATTTTTTTATTTTTTAGAAGATTCTTCTGTGCATAATTTGCCACAGTCCTCATTAACAAAATTCTGCATGTTACCATTACAAAAGTACAGATATATCAGCAGCCAAACCGGTACTTAATGCGGGCAAAATCTTGAAAGCATGTAAATCACTGTTCTGGAAGCCTTGTCAAAATACTTCACAGAATACTTTCTTCTTCCTCTTTTTTCCTTACTGACTCATTTAATTTATTACTTAATTATCCAGCATATTGTGACAGAGTGCTAATTATATTATCACTGGTGATTTTGTAGATTATGTGATCCTGGAAAGTCTATTTTATGCACTGCTGTATATTTGGGAATATGTGATATAATGATACATTGCATTAACAGCAAAATGGCTGTCCATGAGTGGTTCACTGGCTTTGCATCTCTTCCTGAGTTGTGTTTCAAAGCAGTTGTATACAGCAAACGCAAACTAAAATGGAATAAAGAGGCAAAAAGGTGATTATTCGTTGAACTAATTTGCATATACCCACCCAGAATCCCTTGCAGTAATAACATCACTGAAAATTTGAGATTTCTGTGGCAAAGCAAGTTTTATAGCTTGACTGATGTGCAGATCTGTGTTTAGCAATGTATTGACTATCCACTAACTTCAGGTGAGGGAGGTTTTCAATAACTTTTGATATCCACCATAACTTTCTTGGTTTGTGCTCTGCTATATATATATATATATATATATATATATATATATACACACTTTTTTTTTTTGGCTTACAATACTTTGAAAACTTTAATTGCAAAAAAAACCCACAAAAATAAACACCTTACTCTGTAACATCTATATCAAAGAAGTGCCTATAACTTTCTATTTGGTGTGCAAGCTAACATGACACGCAGCCTATTTACAATGAATCTTTTGACCATTATTCTGATAATGATAATGACTACCTCTTGAGCTCCACTGAGCTAACCAACCAGGAAGTTTGGTGGGGGGGTGTAACAAGGCTAATTTATAAAAGTGCTAATTTCTATTGAAATCTAAAAAAAAGATTTCACAATCTTCACACATAAAGCACTTCGGCAAGCTAGAGTGCTTAGGGTGTGTGAAGTGTTCCATTAACCGTAAGCCCCAAAACCCCAAAACAATAGGTTTCTCTAATACCCTAACGTTAGCCCCTAACACTAACCACTTCACTTATGTTCCTTTCACACTACCTCAACACATCATAAACCATAATCCAAACCCTAAAAAGAAGACATTATCCTAACCCTAAACATGTGTCCCAACCGTAGCCCTAAACCTAAACAACTCTCTTACCTTTGAGGCTATCTGACACAGCATACTTATAAATGGGAACGTTCAACGGGAACATTTGAGTCTCAATGTTTTAAAGTCAATGTTTTAAATGTTACAGTATTATGTCGAGGTCACTCTGCAAGTCGATTAGAGGGCAACAACACTGCATGTTGAAGATGATCTATTTAAAACCAACATAGCTTTATTAATTGACCTGTCGTATTCCGTTTGCAAAACATTGGAAGCCTTTTCTGTACAGGACTCAACACACCAAGATACAATTTGGAGTCATGTAATTGCAGCCTTAAGGTGTCTCAAATTTGGATCACTATTTCTTTATGGGTTTATAAACACTAGGCCGTGCCTTAATGGATACTAACAGGTTGTGTCTAATTTTTTATACGTGCACCAGAGATACAGTGTGATCAGAGCTTTTAAAATAGACATATTTTAACATTTCAGTCCATTAGTTAACATAAATAAGTCCCCCATCTATAGCGAGTGTATTAATGCATAACAAGCACCAATTAATTGGTCCTTTAGTGAACATATCCTGAAGCCTTCTCTATTATCAACACAAGGCTTTTGTGATTTCTTTAAAAGGGCAGCCCAGTCAATCGAATGTTGGGGGGTGGGAGAGGACCCTTGAAACAAAACAAAAAAAATACTTCGCTTGAGACATCTGTCTGCTTTTTAATGTCAGCGGCTCTGAAAATCTAACACAAAGGATCAATAAACAGCTGTTCTGTAAGCTACCATGTAAACAAAAGCTGTAAATATTTTATACTGCATTCATATATATTCTAATAACTATAACTAATTTATAGATAGCTTTATCGCATAACACATAATATGACATGTTTTGGATAAACAAAAAACACAGCGCTCCTAGATTTGTTTATTTTAAGAGAGGCAAAAAAAACAAACCTTGCACAGACAGAGGAAAGTCAAAAAAGAAAGTATTGTACATAACCATGATTTAAAAAAAGCAAACCATAGTCATTTTTTATTAACTTCTATATATATTTATATATATATCCACTATACTGTTTGCAAAATTCATTGACAGAGTGCATTATTTTACTGCCATAATAATAAGCACTTATATGCATAGAGATGTGGTGTGCTAAAATATCTAGGACCCCTGAGAATTGCTGGGGAAAAAAAGTCTTATTCTACACTAGACTCTTTCCATTATAAATGCATGCACCGCTCATTCAGTTAGGTATTTTTCTTGCCATAGATAACTACTACTCACACTCTACGGAGACCACAAACTTTAAACACACTGCTTTCCCTATCACCATTACTAACCTGACTGCTCAAAACCGTATGTCTCACTTCACTCGCTGAAATTGTGCAAGAGACCTTGACTCTCTTCATCCCTCACTCACACTCCTTCAGCCCCATCTACTTCTCTAACCTAAGTTAACTCATAGCCACTACACAAAAATACATTTCTGCTGTGCGTCTGCCCTCCTGCCTCACTGACCCTATCCTCTCAGCCTCTTCACTTATTGTGCTTCTTTCCTTCTCCTGTGTCTGTCCTGCTTTAAACATGCAGCCCGAAGGCCCAACCTTGACCCAAACCTCCCATCTAACTTCCACCCAATCTCCATACCACCATTTGCCTCCATGATCCTTGGTGGAGTTTTAAATAGAAGACTAGCTTTTTTGAGTTTAACTCTCAACTAGACCAGCTGTAGCCTGGTTTCCATGCTCACGCTGAATCGTTGAGAAGGGTCACTTATCCCTTTTTAATTATTTTTAAACTTTCTGCCAGTTTTGACCCTGGTGATCACCAACTTGTACTTCTCGCCTTAAACTGTTAACCACTTTGCTTCTCTCTACTCCCCTTACTCTTCAGTAACCTGCATCACATTTCCTCCACCAACTTCCTAATCTAACAATTAAAGCATCTCTGTCACTACGATTTCTGAGTTTGCCATAAAAATATTAAGATAACAGCGCCTGCATAGTTGTGCTTCAGGTAAGTATAACTCACCTGTTACCCCCACCCTACCCAAGCTGCTGCCATTGACCACAACTTTTTCTTATGTATGATAATGTCCAACCGATAAAATGTTTTTCCCCATTTTGCTACTTCCTGCATCACAGTGAGCTTGAAACATAACTGGAGGACTTGTGATCTCTCTGTCCATGAAAGAAAACAAAACTAAACAAAATCACAGAGTAACACAGCCAGCGTCACTATAGCACCATGAAATTCTAGCACTCTATGACGTTGCTCTTCAATAATGTCTGTGAGACACAGAGTGGTCAACAAGCAAAATCGTCAGCATGTTACAATATATTTACATTCATGTATTGTACTATACAAATACTGTGGCTGCACAGTTCGTTGCTACAAAAATTGGGATAGAACAAGATAGACCCAGACATAACACACGAGAACCTGGCTTAAAGCATCCTTGCCGATTCACAAATGAACACCAAAGCTCCCCCAACCTGACCAATTGTTTCTGCCGTCGGTCAGAATCTTGGAATATCAATGGCTTTCAATGTTGAAGATATTTCTATAATATGGCAAGTACAAGAAGCTCTTGGACAGATATTATACAGATATTAAGTCGGGCATACCTATTATTTATATTTAATAGCAATTTGCCATGGAACGCACAAACAAAATCTCATGTGGTCCTCAGTCAATGAACTGCATGCTCCACTTCCTCAGCAGATGCTAAATACTTAGGAAAACATGTGCCAGTATTTCGTCTAACCGATGGACTAAAACACGCGTGTGTTCAAAGTTAACCTGTCTGCTAAAAAAAAAATGAAATATTAAGGTCACCAACATTTCTTCTGGAAATAAAAATGAAATGCATCAAGTTTAGCCTTTCAAGTATGCCTTTTGTTGGTTACAATGCAAATAGAAAAGCAAGAAAGAATTGGACTCCAGTCGTGTCTCAGAAAGGAGGAATGTCCCAAAATGTCAATCATATTTCTCTCTGATCGAAAAAGCTATAATTATTACTACAAATATATGGAAATTAGAACTGTAAATGTATGGAGTAAATTATTACTTTAAGCATATGGACTATACATAATGGTGAACTGTGTTTTATAGAAATATAATGCCACTGAGAGGTCCAGCAGACATCATAATAGGATACCTCCCAACTGTCCCTATTTAGGAGGTACAGTCCCTATTTTAGGAACAAATCCATATTTTCTATCCTAATGTCCTAGTTTTCTATAAGTTCAATATTGTTTGTGTGTTTCAGTGTATAACAGAGCTCCACAACAATAATACTCCCAGTTACATAGTTACATAGCTGAAAAGAGACTTGCGTCCATCAAGTTCAGCCTTCCTCACATTTGTTTTTTGCTGTTGATCCAAAAGAAGGCAAAAAAATCCTGTTTGAAGCACTTCTAATTTTGCAACAAACTAGGAAAAAAATTCCTTCTTGAACCCAGATTTATCCTTGGATCATGCAGTTATTACCCTACATTGAAAGATTATATCCTTGAATACTTAAATATTCTGTTTATGCAAGTACGCATCTAGTTGCTGTTTGAACATCTGTATGGACTCTGATAAAACGACATCCTTATTGTTCTTACAGTGAAAAACCTTTCCTTTGCCTTAGACGAAATCTTCTTTCTTCCAGTCTAAACGCATGGCCTCGTGTCCTATGTAAAGTCCAGTTTGTGAATAGATTTCTGCACAATGGTTTGTATTGGCCCGAATATATTAGCATAATGTTATCATATCCCCTCTCAGGCGATGTTTTTCTAAACTAAAGAGGTTTACATTTGTTAACCTTTCTTCATAGCTGATATGTTCCATTCCTTTTATTAATTTTGTAGTTTTTGTAGTCAGTGTCTTTTAAAATACAATAAATGTGTTTAGAAATCACTGTGTTTAAATAAGATACATTGTTCTTGTACTAAACTACATTTTAGTTGCCTAAATATGTATTAGCAAGTCACCCAAAATGTCTTGGGAACATTCGCACCCTTGGCCACACCCCCACTCACACGCCTAAAATAAAAGTGTCCCTATTTGCCTATTTGAAATGTTGTGGGGGTGTAATAAACTACAAGACAGGCTTTAAAGTTACACTCCACTAAAAGTTTGGAGGGTCCATGGCACACTCACAAGCGGTCAATATTGATTTGCTAGGGCGAAACTTTCATTCATCAAGGGCAAGTGGGTAAGTAGAAATGTTGAGCCCTGATTTATTATTAAATACATTATTTATTTATTTTTTTAAAAGAGAGTCAGCTACATGTGAAAGAGAATGTTAAAGGATCAGTCTAAGACCCAAACCAACACAGCCTACTCTAGTGGCTATGGAGCTGGTAAACCACCGGCACTGCCCACCTGCACAATGTCAAATCATTTTTTGACACCCTCAGCCTATTACTGCTGTTCAAATATGGATGACTTACATATTGCAAATAAAACGTGTTTGTAATATGGCACATGAAAGGCTGCTGCTACGGGCTCCAGATGAAAACCTATTTTTTTTTATAAAAAAAATACTTGAAATGGTTCGACACGGACCAGGGGAACCAACAATGAAAAAGTGCCCCTTTAAGAATATGTATTACATTTACCAGTTACCAGGAAATTCTCATAATCAGATCATTACAACTTGGACATAGTGTGTCTATGGTTATTTACCATACAGAGACACTTGGGAGAATACTATATTAAGTGGCTAAACACACAGATTGATTTATTAACAGGTGAAATGTCACATTATTGAGTCTTTTCATGAAATAGAATATGAGGTGTTATTATGGCATGGACGTAGTTACTTCAGTACTCACTCTCTTTTATCATTTATTACAGTACTAACAAATTTGGTTTTATAGCAGGTGAAGATCATGACAATTTTATATAAGATTATACAACAGCAAAGTACAGTAAAGTACACTAATAAGACAATGGGTAAAGAGTACAAAATAGAAACATATGCAAACCGTAATAGAGATAGCATACAATCAGAAAATCATGTATGGGAAGAGGTTCATTGGACAAGGCGTGATGCGGTTAAAGGAGCACTATAGTCACGAAAACAACTTTGGAAGCAGCTTTGGTGTATAGATCATGTCCCTGCAGTCTCACTGCTCAATTCTCTGCCATTTAGGAGTTAAATCAGTTTGTGTATACAGCCCTAGTCACACCTCCCTGCATGTGACTTCACAGCCTTACTAAACCCTTCCTGTTTAGAGTCATCTAATATTTACACTTTCATAAATAAATCGCTGCTCTGCAACTTTGAAACAAGGCATGTTAACCGCTAAATATAATAAAAGATTACCTCATTCATTCTATTGTTCTCTGCAACTCAGGTCTATGGAGTTTTCCCTAAGGACAATTAAACAAACAAGTCCCCAAAGAAGTCAATGGCAAAATAGCCGTGGAAGCTGCAAACATTAAATATATATGTGCACATCATTGGTGGAGCATTAGGAAACACTGTTGTTTAAAGGGAACCTATCGTCTCGAATGTAACAAAGTTTTTTTTAAGGACTATGGGTTCCATTTCATCATTGAGACCACTGACAATCTCATTTGCTGAAAAAAAAACATTAAGACGTCATGCCTACTGACATCTTCTGCAATCTTGAACACACAAGAAGCATTGGATCGGAGAAAGACATTTGTGGCCAAAAGCCGCACTCCTCCAATTAAATGTTGCTAAGTGCTTCCTCTGGAAGAGGGAGCTCTTCTAGAGGCTTTCAGAAAGACAGTATTTAACCCTGCAATGTAAACATTTCAGGGTTAAAAAGGCAACTGTACCCAGACTACTTCATTGAGACACAGTGTTCTGGGTGACTTTAGTGGTCCTTTAAGGTATGTGATATGGCCAGTATGCAACATGACAATATAATTCACAAGACCCAAAAGACAGACAGATCTGTGTAGGGGGCAGGGCCGGACCGCCATGCGACAAAGTCGCACAACAGAGCAGCTCCTGCAATTTCTTATATTTTAAGCCCATAAAAACTTAAAAAATACCTACCTAACAACTGGAAGCTGTGACTCAGTGCAAGAGGGCATCCTGGCTCAGAGGAGAGGCTTGCTGATCAGTTCTAGTCCCTTGGAGGGGTGCTCTCCGTTGTCCATGATGGGGATCACTCGGGCGGTGAGTGGGTTGAACGTCCGCTGCCCCGCTATCCAGCCTAACTGCGCCATGCCAGAAGTACGAGGCTATGTGAAACTGGCCCTGTTCTGCACCCCCCCCCCCCCCTCCTGGACTGGTGGGGGTGAACCCAGTGCTCACCCTGGGGCCCCAAGGTGTGCAATGACACCGGTGTATCGAGTTGCGTCAATGTCGTCCCGGTGCTCAGAGGCCGCATCCAAAATGGCGGAGACCGCGTGGCTAGCCACCACTGCCAGAAGAGAGACCGACGCTCCCACCACACTGGCGGATTGTCAGCGCAGGCCGGGCGAATACCTGCAGGTGCCTGCTAAGAAGCAACCCAGAATCTGGGTTCCGGTCCTGGGACGAGCCAGGTTATGGCGGAGGAACCGGAGATGTACTAAGCCACCGCATGCAGCACTGCAGAGATCAACGGAGGCTGACACCCACAAATCTACCACCAAACCTACCCAAAATACGGCTCACAGAATGAGACACCGCTCCGGCCTGCCATACCTACCTAACCGCCACGAGGGGACCGCAACGCTTGGGCCGACTGCTTGCAGCTGGAGTGCTGAAACTAAAGATCAGCGGGGCCGTGAGGATCCATATCCTGCCCACGGTGGGCATCGGTTGAACCGCAGGTTAAACATTAGGGGACTGCCACTCTGACACCTGCATAGAATACAACCACTGTATTTCATCCCATACAGTAGTTTCAGGCTTTTGTCCCTATCTGATTATCTAACTAGGCTGGTCCAGGGATACATGGTCACTGGACATCTTGCTAGCGAGGGGGTCAGCAAGGGTGGTATTTTCTACAGATATACTCACACCTGTCTGGGGATTTACCTTACTGATGTTTTCAAGCTGTCTAATAACCTATACCCAGAAAGGAAGTTTAGCATATAAAGCATAATGAGACGTTTGCCTACACAGAGATATTCATTCATTCAATAAGCGTCTGCTACAATTCTATTAACATAATTAATGGTTAAGCCTATACAGCCTCTTACACACACATGCTATGACTTGCACCACACTACTGTCTACTCTTATAAATTTTTAAAAAATGTGCACAGTTATTCATGCCATACGTTTGTCTTTATAAGTTTATGGAAACTCTGGCATTAGCTGTTGTGGCATTGCTGGCGTAAATGTAACATGTATAATCCATGCACGAAAAAATAAAGATTTTTTACAAAAAAAAAGCAGATCTGTGTAATCAGCCAGTAAATATCAGTACAGACATTAAACAATGTTGTGGCCTACATAGAACTGCAATCAGATAACAAAGAGATCACTATAGACCTCTCAGTTCATTAGACAACATCCAGATCAATACAGAATTACAGGATAACCAGGCAAAGTCAAGGGTAATGTGCTCATACTTTCCACTAAAATATGTTTACAATTCAGATAGCACTCAGAATGCAGAACTGAGAATGTTTTACTCATATCAGTCCCGTACATAATTAGATTTAGGGCATTTCTGCCACTCGGTTTCTATTCTTGGGGAAAAAGATCAGAAGTATTATGCACTACCTGCAACCTCGCTCTAATTCATCTTGAATCGCATGTTTCAACCAAGTCCTGTTTGTCTAAGATAACAACAAAAGAGGCCCCTGGATCATGCATTTAAAATGAGAACATTTGAGAACTTAAAATCGGCATAACAAAGATCCCCTCTGTCTGCTGGAAATGGAGATTTTGGGGGAGAATTGTACCGGTAGTTTTTTTTTTTAAATTATTGTATGTTATTTTAGTGCCTTTATTAAATTTTCATATATATTTTAGGCTTTTACAGAACAGTAAAATGTGTGAGAAAATCTCATTTGAATTAAATCATCACTGGCAAGGTAGGTTACTATACAAGTTTCTACCCATGTCAGTTCAAATGAACAGCTAAACACTATACAATAATTAGATTAAGAAATGTAGGCTTGCCAGCAGTTTTATTTAAAAAGGATGTTCTTGCCAAGTTCAAATATATGTATACTGGCTAAGAGTTATGGGTTAGAACATGTAGTTACAAACCAAAGTTCTAGTTTGGAACAACTTTTTCAATAATATCAGCTACCCCCTAATATAACAGACAGCAGACACTTTACAAGCGAATACATACATAGTACTGTGCTCTACACAGACTGAGTATATAGAAATGTGAGCTATGCATGACTAAAGAATGGCATAGATATACTGTGAGCAGGAGATACTGTTCAGGAATTGCAACATGGGCAGTAAAAAGCAAAACCTTAAGTCAAGGATAGGCAGCCTTTGGCACTCCAGATGTTGTGGACTACATCCCCCATAATGCTCTTACACCAATAATGCTGGCAAAGCATCATGGGAGGTGTAGTCCAAAACATCTGGAGTGCCGAAGGTTGCCAATGCCTGCCTTAGGTCTTGCCACCAAAGTCTCAACAGATGGGCTTTCCACCCACAGAATGCACACTAGTGAGAAAACAGTGCTGAGTCCTATGCTTAAGGACAAGCGTCCAGACTTGGTGTAAATAGAAAATTGCTGTGAAAAAAAAAAGTACAAAAAACAGGCAATGTAAAGCGAGGAGCGGTGGGGTGGGGGGAGCACAACAGCAGGAAAAATGCATATGCGTTCCATGCCAATTCCGTGCACTTCTTCAGAGACTAGTCTCTAGCAATGTTTTCTCACTATAGATGTATAGATGCATCTACTAGTATTTTTTGTACACAAAATTAGACAGTAGATACAAAAAACAATAACTGCAAAAAAAATGATACTTCGCAATCATTAAAAGGGTAAAATGATTAAACGAAAACAAATAAACATAATAACTCTGAACTAATGTAGGCTAAGGGCGTTTTCATCACGACGCCAACAAGCATTAGTCCCAACAAACACTGCAGACCCCAACCCAACACTTGTCCTGTCAGTGTTTTTAGCTATCATCTCGATGAGAAACATTAGCTTTCTAGAAATACGTTCTCAAGCAAGCAGAGTCCAAAACAAAGTCCAAACCACAGACAAAACATGCAGCAATGTCCTCTTTGAGCATACGACTCATGACATTTTAAACAGAGCAAACCAGGGCTGTTTAAATTGTCTGATCCTAGCAATGTCCAGTGATAAAACAGCATAAATGATAGAGAAAATGAAAGAAAGAAAAAAGTGAATAAACAAAGGATATCCATGGCAGGTTTAGACATGCTTAGACTTAAAAAAAATTCTTCAGAGAACACAAAGATACCAATGTAACATGTTAATTCAATAAACACATAATCCCATTTGTAAAACACGTACTCCACATGCTCAATTATAATTAGAAATTGCCTAGGGAAACACTGGCATGTTGCATAGTATACAAGCCAAAATACGCTTCCAAACTGCTTTTTATAGAAATTGCAGTGCAGAAAAAGAGAAAGAACATATGCAGGAAAAAAACATATTCTAACCGCTATTTTTTTTATTTATTAATTTTTGTTAAAAAGATTGAACGCTTGAGAAAATCTTGGTTAGCCAGTCCTGAAAATAAGGCATCCATTTGCAAACACAGGTCAAGCAATGTATTGACATTCATTTCAGATGTTGACATAACGCTTATCTACTTATGTGTCCTTGTGGCTTGAGCTGTGTGTTCACAAAGAGCACTTTGCAATCTACTTATACAATACAGTGTGTACATGCATAGCTTAGAAGGCAACTTTCAATAATTTTAAAAAAGTCTGCTCTTACTGTGCGGCCAAAAATTATTCAAGAGAAATAACTGCTGCTAAAGTACATTGTGTGAAATCAGTGTAGTGAAAACAATACGTTTTGTTATACAATCAGTTATACAATCGGTTTTTCAATATTCAAGTGCTGGTTTTACCTTGAACCAGTAGCAACTCATTTTGATAATGTTGGTATGACTTCTTTCCAAGCATACCTGAAATAATGTTTGGAAACACGGAAACAGAAGTTACTTGTATAACACTAGGCCTTTGGACAAATGCTCTAGACCGCCGGGGTAGGCAACCTTCCCCGGCACTCCAGATGTTTTGGACTACATCCCCCATAATGCTCTTACACCCATAATGCTGGCAAGGCCTCATGGGAGGTGAAGTCCAAAACATCTGGAATGCCGAAGGTTGCCTATGCCTGATCTATAACATGGGTAGGCAACTTTCAGGATTTCAGATGTCATGAACTACATCTCCCATAATATTCTCTAAAAGGCATAATTCTGGCAAAGCATTATCTAACAGTAAAATGACTTCAGTAAGCTAAAGTTGTTGTGGTGCTTAAAGTATTCTATTAAAGCTCCACGTGATATTCCTTAAAGGAACACTGCAGCATTACAATACAAATCTGTATTCTAATGCTATAGTGTCCCTTTCCTTAACTTGTTAGCCGAGGCTCTCTCCCTGGCTAAGATTCCTCCCCAGTGACGTCACATCGATTGTGGGACCTAATGTGCATGCCGGCGTTTGCAGCACATTAAAGCGTCCCCATAGGAAAGCATTGAATCAATGCTGTCCTATGTGGAATTTGAAGATGTTAAATGTCCTCATGCAGAGCATGAGAACGTCCAACGTTGTTTCACAGAGTAAAACTCTGGAAGACAGCCACTAGAGGTGGACTTAGAGGGACACTGCAAACCCTACAGCAAGTTAGCTTGCTGAATAGCTTTATATGTGACGAGTGTGTCCTATTTGATTTATTTTGGAAATAGTGCAGGTTTCAATAGAAATCAACATTTTTATAAATTATACTGTTTACACCCCCTGACTTTTCAAGTAGAAAACAGGTCCTGTTACTTCCTAGTTTGGTTAGCTTATTTGCACTGAACTCAAGAGGCGGCAATTGCCAAGATCACCTGCCTTGCAAAGGCTTCCCATTGTGCTGCATTAGGAAGTCTGTGATTGGACAGCCACAGAAAGTCTGGGTGGGATTACAAGAGGAGGGCTTGCAAAGGTTTAACACTGCAGGGTTAAACAGACAGGGGCACTGCACCCAAACCAATTTAATATGATTAGATGGTCTGGGTGCCTATAGTATCCCAAGCTAAAGGGGTCCACAAAAACAGCAATAATGACAACTGCCTTAATTGATCACTTTGGATTGCATATCTTGTCACTAGATAAATTAGAAGTCAATTATTGTATGTAGATTATGTCTTAACTAAATCATGCCAGCATGATGTATTTTACTTTAACATAACCATACTATTTTTTATCAATTCTTTTGTACGTATTAAGAAATAAAGCTTTTTTTGAATTAAGACTCTCGAACAATTTAAACAATACCCCCTATCAGGGAACATCTGTGTGACTTCTAACTCTGAATGCACGCGGCTCGTATAATACAACGCTGCAAAGTAAAATATAACTCAATAAGAAGCCGCATAATCTTCTTAGAGGCTTTGAAAGCGGCAATATTAAAAAAAGTCCCACAAACAAGAAATATTGGATTCCTCTGGCCAATTACTTTGCAATATAAGAAAAATAAGAAAAATATATATATATATATTTTTGGTTTATTCAATTTTGTACAGTGTCAATGTAATATTCAGCACATAAATCAAACTAGGACAACAAAGACTAGTTTAAAGATCAATAATGTTCCATAATTTTGTTTTGATTTTCCTTCTTTGGCATCTAAAGTGGACCGATCTCGTCTGGAATTTTGCGACATTGATTTTACCTTTGAAAGCTGGCTATATTTTGTGCTTTTATTCTTCCAACAGAAGACTGTATGTAGAGATATTTAAATAATTATTTAGCCACTATTATTGCACAAACAAAGCTCCATATTATCAGCTCAATTTACTCGATTAAAGGAAAACTATAGGTGTATTTCTAGAGTTCAAGTGTCCTTGTCACTGGGAGGCTAATGCGCATGTGCAGCAAAACACCACGCTGCACCAATCAGATGGTCGCTATTAGACCATCTTATTAATAGCGCCTCGAGTGGCAGCCAAAGTGACAGCCTCTAGAGGCATTTAAGACCTGCAATGTAAACACCACTGTTCCTGCAAAACAGCAATGTTTTACACTGCAGGGTTAAAGGGTGGCATGGCACCCGGACCACTTAAATGAGATGAAGTGGTCTGGGTAGGTAAAGTGTTCCTTAAAGGTGAAGACAACATAGATGCTAAATGATTTACTCTTGGGAGTCCGTTAAAAACTCTGTGATATTTTCCATCACAGGTTCACAATCTGACTCCTGAACATCACTCAGCAAAGTCAGCATAGTTATTTTCCTGTCACAAGTGCAGGTTTTGCACTACACATGAAAAATAGCTAGCATGTGTTCTAATCTTTGGGATCTTTGAGAACACAATATATATTAACAGACATGCCAGAATTTTAAAGTATTTGTATGTGTCAAGTTCAGTGTGTAAACCAATACCTACAAACCTATAACACAACAAATAGACAAGCCGTAAGCCGATCCTTAGAATGGTCGGGGAAACGGTAGAATAGTCAGTAGGAAAGCCGAGGTCAAGAACAGGAGAGATACGGATAAACGAGAACCAGCCAAAGTCAAAGTATAACAGAAATCAAAATAAGTGAGAGAACGGGAAAAAAAGTCAAAAGCCAGAATATGAGAATCAATGAACGCACTCTTGGGATGCTAGAACTATAGTTGGAGTGGGAGAAGTGAGTATCTCTATGTATAACTTAAAAACTATTGGTCCACGTCATATTTGAGTTAAGTATGATAAGTGGAAGATAGAACATGTGTTTAGCATGGCACACGTAATTTTTCGAATTTGTCACTTTGAGCCGAGCGCAGTTTGGTGAATTTGCCTTTAACTCCCAACATGTTTAACATGTCATGTGTCCTCAAACGGTAACCTCTTCTTCAGTGTGATGGCATGAACAGAATATCTCAATATTTATCTATCTGTAACATTTTACAAATCAATAAAGGCAAATTAATTTCTCTGTCCATCATTATAGTCTGAGTGCTCGTTAATCTGTTTTACACTTTATCCAACCCTAGACTAATGGTAAAAATGCCAGAATCGATTAATGTAACTCTAATGAATCAATATGGTTTCCCTTACAGTCATTGAACACTTCAAACATTAGAGTATGCAATACAGTATCGCGCAAAAAAACATATATCCTGACGTTTTGTAAGAGAAACGCACAAGTGGTAAAAATAAACATAAACACAGCATAGCTCCACCTTCAGAACACTAGTTTCAACGAATGCATTGGATGTTATAGGCCCTTTACAGATCCTGGTCAGCTGTACATTACCCATAATCCTCCAGCTAGCTTTCTCTATTCTTGTGAGCTGGACATGAGCTGTTGGGTTTTTTTTTTGTTTGTTTGTTTTACACTCTTTGCAATTTTTTTAAGGTTTACAGCAAAAAAAGAAAAAAGTAACAATTGACAAAAATGATACCACACACACAACACCTGTTGAAAAATATGAAAGAAAGTAATAAAACAAATTTGTGCAGGATTTCTCAAAGCCACGCAGTGACCATATCAAAACAGAAAAGTGGGAAGGAAGAAAGAAAGAAGAGGTAAGAGGAAGGGTGTATGGAAGAAGGTAAGAAAATGGAAATATGGGAGAAAGAAGAGACAGCAACATTCTTAGTTTACTCCTAAAAAAAATCACAATGACATTGAGCTATTAAGAGTCGCCAACGGGGGTCTCTGCCAGTTTCCAGATACTTAGCAGAATGATCTAATAACGCCGCAGTAAGTTCCTCCAGGGATCTAATATCTTCACGTTAGCCATTACTTTAACATTATAAGCTCATTTATTATAAAAAGAAAAGAGAGAACCATTCAAGCAAGTGAGTGAAAACCACCACTGGCTTAAATTCACTTGCACAAGTGCCTCTTATCTATATGAATTTGCTGCCTTAACTGTCAGCATTGTGCACACAAGCACTCTTATTTCTATAGCAAATTACTGCCATGTGCACGTGTGATGTCGTACGAATGCACAAAAGTATTGATTTACCCGTAGAAATGAAAGGAGAAAGGGCTGAGATTTAACAGCTATTTCCTGGTTAAAGTGCACGACAGACAACGTGGATTATATCACAGGGAAAGACATTACAACAAAACAATTTATGTATGTGCATACCAACAAGAAATTCCACAACACTAAACATAGTAATTAGAAGGTCATTAACAAAAACTCAGTTTAAGAGACAGAGACAATCTCAGGTTATGCGTTGGGTTCACTTTAGATGGGCCCTCCAAGCACTATAACAACTACACAATGCCAGACGTCTGAACAGAACAATTTCGGGAGGGTTGTCAAAGCCAAACGTGTTTCGGCACTGTAACTCTTAGCTCCCATCTAAATCAAGGGAAAATCTGTTCATAGCAAAAGAAAATTGATATTGGTATAGAGAAAGGAGAAGTTCCGCTCTAGTGATATCTGTGAAGAAGGAGCGGAGCATCGAGTCCCAGGTAAGTGTCAAACCGTTCTAAAATGGTTTTACTCTTAACAGTGGGATGGTGCCTGGGAACTGATGGCACCATAGCCACCACAATGTGCTACAGTGGCACCTAATATCTTAAGTACAAAATTCTGTGATAGCTAATGTCTTGCTACTCTGTCCAGTCTGGCAGAGCTCCAAGGAAAAAAGGACAGCCATCTATAGAGTTTTCAAGTCATAATGTTAGTGTCAAGCACCAGTGGCCCCGGGTGCCATCCAGTAGGGGGGTGCCACACTCTGTCCCTCCTGCTGGTCGTCCTCTCCCTCGCGGCTCCGGCGCTCAGTGAGTGAGTCAGAGCACAGGGAGGGGATTCCCAGCCTGTGTTCTGAGTCATCACTGAGCACCAGGGAGGTTGTTATGGAGTGTGCCAGCAGGGGGCGCAGAGCGTGCATTCTGCCAGGTTTCTCCCCTGCGGCCACTCTGCCTGCACCTGCAGGGATCCCCTGGACTGTAAGGAAGGGGAGGCATGACTGCTGCCACACAGTAAGGGGTGTGGACTGATGGGATACAATTGTGGCAATATGGGGGACAGTATAAGTATGTATGCTAGGGGAGGGTACTCACCATTCCTGAAAGAAGGCTGGAACAGGTTTTTCCCTATTGTTTCCCTTCTTTCCATATACTACACACAAAAAAAAAAAAAAAAAAAAAGGAAAATTTCAGGAGATTTTATTATTGCCTTACCTGATTGTTGATTTTAAGATGGCTGCAGTGTCTAAGGATGCCCTGATTGGGATGCTGCAGGCTTACCGTTCGTCTCAAGGAGGTGAGAGGAGAGGACCTGCTGGATGCTGAGAGCCCATCGCTGGCGAGTGGTAGGAGGCCTAGGCGGTCTAGGCCTCCTACTCGTCTTTCTCCAAGCCCAGTGAGACGAGGTGGCGGTGAGGTGGCTGTTCAGGTCGGGAGAAGCACCAGGATCGTTGATGGCGTGGTGAGCGGTGGATCCCGGGCTGCCAGGAGGCGGCCGCGGGCTGCAATGATGTCGGTGAGTCGGGCCCAACATGGCGGAGCGCGGGAAGAGCGCTCGAGGAGTCCTCCTTCTCTTCCGGCCGCACCGGAAATGACGCGCTCACTCAGGATGGCGGGAAAGAGCGTGGTCGCGCCGGCAGTGACGGGCGGCGCGCGCGTGATGACGTCACGCGCGCAAGTGCCGCGAAACCCGGAAGTGGGGCAGAGGAACCCGGAAGTGGGGCAAAGTCGGCGCAGAGAGGCTCGGGAGAGCCAGGAAAGAGCCTCAATATGTGAAGGAAGGCACCGGAGAGGCAATATGGCGGGGGGTCGGCCCCTGGCTGCTGAAGGACGTGGAGGAAGCAGCAGAATGGTCACTACCAGCAACCCATCTGGTAGTGGACCCAGCAACTGGCGGACCGGCCGGAGTACTGCTGACCCACAGGATTCGGAGTCTGGATCCCACGAATCAGATGACCAGGACCAGCAAGGAGATGGTGGCGACTGCCCTGGAGAGCGGGCTCACGTGGCAGCTCCTGTCAGCGGTGAGTTGGCCTGCGCTAGCGCTTGGGGTAGCCTAGCTGGGGGGTCACATCAGGAGCAAGGGGACTTGTTGCGCCTGCTTAGAGAGGTAGTAGATAGGTTGCCTCCCGCTGCGCACAGTGAGACCCATAGGGAGGTGGTACCTAGGTTGCCACCCGCTGCGCACAGTGAGACACATAGGGGCCTGGGGGTGCAGGCCCCAGCAACGCCGGCATGGGGAGGGGTGTTCCGCCCTCCGCTACCTGGCTGTGAATTGTCTCCTTTGGGCATGCATGTCCCAGTAGAGACATGTGATAAAATTTTAAAAGGAGAGTTTGTAGATTTTCTCTCACTGGTCCCTCCGGAGAAGGATTCTGTAGATAGGCCACGTCGTGGCGATCCCCAGGACACGGAGAAGAGCAAACAACTCCCACGGACATTTGGGAATTGGTTGCAAGGTTTTGCCGTGTTCGCTACTATCCTGACCAAGAGTTTTCCGGACCGGGCACCTGCCTTGTTCGGCTACCTAGACCTTATTTGGGGTGCATATAAGGTTTATGGTGGTCAGAGCTGGTACCGGTATGACCAGCAGTTCCGCCAAAAGATGGCGGCGTGTCCAGGGTTAGATTTTAGTACCCAGGATGGTAGCCTATGGCTGCTGATCATGACTCCCAGTCGTCCTTCCCCCTTTTCAGGAGCAGCCGGGGCTCCTTCAGGGGCACCGGCTGGTCCAAAGAAAGGAGTGTGCTGGCTCTTTAACGAGAGCCACTGCAGGTGGTACTCCTCCTGCCGTTTTAGGCATGAGTGCTCGCATTGTGGAGGGGCTCACCCCGCTATGCGGTGCTTTAAGAAGGCGAGGCAGCCTGTGCCTAAGGCGGGGGGGCGAGACGACGGGTCAAAGGGGGAAGACCCCAGTGAGCGTGGCAAGGATGTTGCCGTGGCTCGAGCTTTACCCTAGACGCCACGACGCAGTGGTGCTGGGGGAAGGGTTTTCCGTGGGTTTTTGGATCCCTTTTGTTTTTTCCCCAGAGCCACGTTGGGCTGACAATCTCCGGTCAGTCAAGGGCAGGGAGCCCCTGTTGGGCGCAAAGTTGGCTAAGGAGACAGCGATGGGTCGCATGGCTGGGCCATTCGTTTTTTCCCCTTTTTCTAACTTACGGGTCTCCCCTTTGGGACTTGTCCCAAAAAAGGAGGCTGGCTCTTTTCGGATGATTCATCACTTGTCCTACCCGGCTGGGAGTTCAGTGAATGATGACATTGACAGAGAGTTCAGCAGGGTCCGGTATGCCTCCTTTGATCGGGCGCTGTCGCTGGTTAGAAAAGCGGGAGTAGGGGCACTCATGGCAAAATCTGATATTGAATCGTCATTCCGGTTATTGCCGGTTCACCCGGAATGTTTTCACCTTCTGGGTTGTCAGTTTCAAGGGTCATATTTTTATGACATGTGCCTTCCCATGGGTTGTGCCATTTCCTGTTCCTATTTCGAAATGTTTGCTTCATTTTTGGAATGGGTAGTTGTTCAGTTCTCAGGTATTGCGTCAGTTACGCATTATCTCGATGATTTTTTGTTTGTGGGTCCTCGGGAGGGGGTGGAGTGTGCCCAGTTATTGTCGGCGTTCCGGGCAGTGGCGCACAGGTTTGGTGTGCCGGTGGCGGAGCAGAAGACAGAGGGGCCGCTTACCAAATTGTCGTTTCTGGGTATCGAAATCGATTCGATTCGTATGATTTTTCGCCTTCCCGACGAAAAATTAGTGGTTCTGTTGAGGATGGTAGATCTGGTAAAAGGGGCTAGGAAGGTCCAGCTCAGAACGTTACAGGTGTTGCTGGGTCATCTAGCGTTCGCTTGTCGCGTTCTACCTATGGGTCGTGCTTTCTGTCGACGCCTGTCGTTGGCGACGGTTGGTATCAGGGAGCCACATCATTACATCAGAGTCACGGCCAAGCTGCGGGCTGACTTACAGGTATGGAGTTCCTTCCTAAGCAAATATAATGGGCGGTCGTGCTGGTTGCATGAAGCGGTGTCGAATTCAGAGCTGAATCTCTTCACTGATGCGTCTGGGTCAGTCGGTTTTGGGGCCTTTTTTAGGGGCAAGTGGTGTGCTGCGGCGTGGCCTCCAGAATGGCGTGAGTTACCTGTTATGCGTAACCTTACCTTCCTGGAGCTTTTTCCCATAGTAGTGGCCCTGGCATTGTGGGGTGAGAATCTGCGGGATCAGGTGGTGGTTTTTCACACGGACAATATGAGTGTTGTCCATGTGATTAACCGATCGTCTTCTGCGTCTCCTCCTGTTCTGGCTCTCTTGCGGCATCTGGTGTTGCTTAGTTTGCAATTTAATGTGTGGATGCAGGCCCGGCATGTACCGGGGGAGCTGAACGTGGTAGCTGACTCTCTTTCTCGGTTTCAGTGGGACCGGTTTCGGGAGTCGGCTCCAGTCGGCTCCAGAGGGTCTTCACTGCCCTTCCTACTTATGGGACCTAATTTCGGAGGTTTGATGTCCTTGGTGTCGGACTCCTTGTCAGCTCCTACTTGGAAGGCATACAGGTCGGTATGGGTGGGTTGGTTGGCTTTGGTGGATGGGTCAGTGAGGCTGTCCTCTGAGGCGGCCCGGGTGGAGATCACTTTGAGGTACCTGGACGCGTTGCTCGCTGCTGGTAGGTCTTGTTCGGCGGCAGACAAGGCGTTGTCTGCCCTGTCTTTCCTGTTCCGGTTTCTGGGATGGAGGGACATCACCAGAGATTTTTGCTTACAGAGGGTTATGCGAGGTTGGAGGAGTCGGAGAGGTCCGGACCGACGTCGGCCGATCTCCTTCGATTTGCTGGGCCAATTGTTGACGGCTCTTCAGGCCGTCTGTGTATCACCAGGTGAGTGTCTGCTGTTTCAGGTGGCATTCTCCTTTTGCTTCTTTGGCGCGCTTAGAGTGGGGGAGCTGGTGGCCCCTTCCCGGCAGGCGACCCCCCCCTTTACTGCTGTCGGATGTCCGCTGGTCTGACATGTTTGTGGACTTGCATATCCGTAGGTCTAAGACGGATCAGTCGGCAAGAGGCATGTGGTTGCGTGTGGGGAGTACTGGCGGGATGTTGTGCCCGGTGCGGCTGTTTGGCCAGTATCTGGCCATTCGTCCGTCGTCTGTGGCCTTGCTAGTTCATGCGGATGGGTCTCCATTGACGCGTTTTCAGTTTGCGTCAATGCTGGTTAAGGCGTTGCAGCATTGTGGTCTGGATCCAACCGGTTTCTCTCCTCATTCTTTTCGGATTGGTGCAGCCACTCAGGCTAGTGTGTTAGGATATTCGGGGTCTCAGGTGCAGCGATTGGGTAGATGGTCGTCGCGTAGGTATCAGCTGTACGTGCGGCCTCATTTACTGTAACTTGTCTTTGTTTTAGGGTGTTCTTCCCGGTATGTTTGGATTGTAGGACACTCTTTCATCTATTGGGCTGCTCGCCGGGCAGAGTCTCGTTCATATGGCCGAAATTTGGGGATTCCAGACGAGTTAGCAAGGGTTCGTTGGAGGGGTATTCGGGGTCTGTCATGGTGCCAAATCTACCCGGAGTGCGTTTCTCTCAGCAGGTTTGTGTCTGGGTCTGTGGTAATTGTAATCCATGCAGGGGGGAATGACCTAGGGAGGGTAAGGACGGTGGATTTAATACACGATGTACGGCGGGACTTGGCTCGGTGCATGCAATTATTTGAAGAATGTTGTTTGGTGTGGTCAGAGATTGTCCCCCGTCCGTGCTGGCAAGCCTTGCCGCATGCAAAAGGGTTGGAAAAGGCCAGGCGTAAATTTAATGTTGCAATTTCCAGGTTTGTTCGCTGCCTTGGCGGTGTGTCGGTTCGACACACGGAGTTGGAAGGGGACAATCGGAGTTTAATGAGGGCTGATGGGGTTCACCTGAATCCGATTGGGCTGGATATACTTAATGTGGGTATCCAAGGTGGGATTGAAACGGCGCTGTCTGCGGGGGGCGCGATGCCGACAAATGGAGATCAGGGTCGGCACCGCGGTGGCGGAGGTCCTGGCCAGCGCAAGTAATGCAAGACAAGGCTTTGGGGAGTCGCAGCTGCCAGGGCTGATGGCAGAAGGCAGACTGTACGGACTCTTGGAATTATCCGGTATATCTGTCTGTTGGGTAGTCACCCCAACAGCCGACAGGTGGTGATAAAGCTGGCTGAGTTGATATGTTGGTATAATAAAGCTGTGGCCGTTGCCCTTATCCAATACTCAGGTGTCTTGTCGTTATTGGGGGGGCAACGGGTATGTAAGTGGTCTGCAGTCATGCACTGCCTGGGCTGGGATGGAGAGAGACAGCCCTTGAATCATGGTAAGATAATATTATTATTGTAAATTCAACCTCACCCCCTCCCTCAGTCACCCTGTCATCCCCCCCTCAGTCACCCTGTCACCCCCTCCCTCAGTCACCCTCTCACCCCCTCCCTCAGTCACCCTCTCACCCCCTCCCTCAGTCACCCTCTCACCCCCTCCCTCAGTCACCCTCTCACCCCCCTCAACCTCCCGGTCACCCCCTCCCTCAGTCACCCTCTCACCCCCTCCCTCAGTCATCCTGTCACCCCCCCCATTCAGTCACCCTGTCACCCCCCCACTCAGTCACCCTGTCACACCCCCACTTAGTCACCCTCTCAATCCCTCCCTCAGTCACCCTGTCACCAGTCACCCCCCCTCAGTCACCCTGTCACCCCCCCTCCCTCAGTCACCCTGTCACCCCCCCTCAGTCACCCTCTCACCCCCTCCCTTAGTTACCCTGTCACCCCCCTCAGTCACCCTGTCACCCCCCCCTCACCCTGTCACCACCCCTCAGTCACTCTCTCACCCCCTCCCTCAGTCACCCTGTCACCAGTCACCCCCCTCAGTCACCCCCTCACCCTGTCACCCCCTCCCTCAGTCACCCTGTCACCCCCCTCAGTCACCCTGTCACCCCCCCCAGTCACCCTGTCACCAGTCACCCTGTCACCCCTCCCTCAGTCACTCTGTCACCCCCCTCAGTCACCTTGTCACAAGTCACCCCCCCAGTCACCCTGTCACCCCCCAGTTACCCTGTCACCCCCCTAGTCACCCTGTCACCAGTCACCCCCCCGTCACCCTGTCACCCCCCAGTCACCCTGTCACCCTGTCACCAGTCACCCTGTCACCCCCCCTCAGTCACCCTGTCACCCCCCCTCAGTCACCCTGTCACCAGTCACCTCCCCAGTCACCTGTCACCCCCCTCAGTCACCCCCCTCAGTCACTCTGTCACCAGTCACCCCCCAGTCACTCTGTCAACCCCTCCCTCAGTCACCCTGTCATCCCCCCTCAGCCACTCAGTCACCCTGTCACCCCTCAGTCACCCTGTCACCCCCCTCAGTCACTCTGTCACCAGTCATCCCCTCCCCAGTCACCCTGTCACCAGTCACCCCCTCCCTCAGTCACCCTGTCACCCCGTCACTCTGTCACCAGTCACCCCCCCAGTCACCCTGTCACCAGTCACCCCCTCCCTCAGTCACCCTGTCACCCCGTCACTCTGTCACCAGTCACCCCCCCAGTCACCAATCACCCCCTCCCTCAGTCACTCCCACCAGTCACTCTTTCACCAGTCACCCCCTCCCTCAGTCATCCTGTCATCCCCTCCCTCAGTCACCAGTCAACCCCTCCCTCAGTCACCCTGTCACCCCCTCCCTCAGTCACCCTGTCACCCCCTTCCTCAGTCACCCTGTCACCCCCTTCCTCAGTCACCCTGTCACCCCCTTCCTCAGTCACTCTGTCACCAGTCACCCCCTCCCTCAGTCACCCTGTCACCCAGTCACCCCCTCCCTCAGTCACTCTGTTACCCCCTCACTCTGCCACCAGTCACCCCCTCACTCTGCCACCAGTCACCCCCCCTCAGTCAATCTGTCCGTCACCCCCTCACTCTGCGACCTGTCACCCCTCACTCTGCCACCTGTCATCCCCTCACTCTGCCACCCCCTCACTCTGCCACCTGTCACTCCCTCCTTCCCTCACTCTGCCACCTGTCACTCCCTCCTTCCCTCACTCTGCTACCTGTCACTCCCTCCCACGCTCTGTCAGCCCCTCCCTCCTACGCTCTGCCACCTGTCCCCTCCTCACTCTGCCATACCTATCCCACAGCACACTATGTGCCTTACAATGCCCTACACACACTACATCCCTATCCCACCCCCACACTATGTGTCTTACCCATACTACATCCCTATCACCCCTACACCAGGTCTGTCTCCTAAATTACTATCAATAAAGATTTGTATCAGGACAAGTAGATTGTCACGGCAGACAAGTAGATTGGGCAAACACTTTAGTCCCTGGACAAGTAGTTTTTTTAAAAAAAAATTAAACACCCCTGCCCTCTCTGCCATATACACCCCCGCCATATACACCCCTGCCTTGTCATAATATCCTCCCTGCTATAAACCCACTACCTGGTCATAATTCCCACCCTGGCATATACCCCTTTAACATGTCATATAATACCCACACTGCCATAATCCCCTCCCTGCTATATACCTCCACCGTATCATAATACACACCCTGCCATACACCCTGGCCCTGCCTTGACATAATATCCTCTCTTCCATATAACACCCAATCCTATTGTTCCCACCTGTGACATAAAACACCATATACTCACCACCTCACCTGCAGTCACCTCCTTCAATCCACTGTGTGCAATGGCACACACTGTCATAGTATCCACCACACTTTCCCACCCTGCCATATACGGTACCTTTCTCCTGATAGTAATACTCACCCACTTACATATACATCCACGTTGTCACATTCCCCCAGACAGATAGGACAGATATATACTAGAAGGCAGTGAGATTAAACATTTTTATGGACCATATAGGAGTTTGTGTACGCCCTGCAGTAAGCCGGCAGCCGGGGTATGACGTCATCCTGGCATCGGCATCACTACTGGTCGTGCAAGTGAGCTGTGAAGGAAGAGCACAGAGATCCCAGCCCAGCAGCAACCGCTTGTCACTCCCAGAGTAAGGTAGGGAGGTTGGTTGGACCTCTTAATAACTAAATGTGTGTGTATATCTGTGGTTGTGTATATGTTTAGTAGATAGCTCCCTAATTTGGTGTCCTTAAATATGTCAATCCCACATAAGGATAACAAATAAGTGAGTTATCTACTAAACAACCTAAAGATTCAAATTAAGAAAAGGGCTTTTTTAAATTTTGATCTGTTAGCTGTTTAGTAGAGAATTCCCTAAATTGGTGCCCTTATGTGAGATTCCATATGTAAAGATACCAAATTAGGGTGCTGTTTAGCAGATAGCTCCCTTATTTGGTGTCCTTAAATATGCCAATCCCACATAAGGATAAGAAATAGGGGAGTTATCCGCTAAACAAAGATCAAAGTTAAGAGGTGTCAGCCATCCCTGAAATCTAGGTCGCTAATGTGAATTCTATGCAAATGTGTTGTCTGATGCCAGCATGCACAACATGCTATCGTCAGACAGCCAATGGCAGCACATTACCCCATTACCTAGTGAAAATTATTCATGCTTCCAGCCCCCACTGTTTATGTGCCTCCTCTATATATTGTTCCTAGAGTCACCACTGCTTCAGGGGCCCAGTTGTGCGCGGTGGTGCTTTAATGGTGCGACCAGGCTTCTGTAATAATATAATGGCAGTCCTGGGTGAAGTGAAATTCAGTCACTTCCTCCCAGCTAACACTGACACACGCAGGATGGAGGGCGGCACTGATTGGGAGAGAACTAGAGCCCAACTCCCAACAGCCTCAGCCAGCAGGTACTAAACAGGAGGATGGCATTGTGTCTGTGTAGTTGCATGTGTGTAAATGTGTGTCTGTATCTGCATGTGTGTCAGTGTGTGTATATATCTGCGTACATCTCAGCATCTTGCCAACACAACACACAAACACATCCCTGCATTCCAGTGCAAACACTACATACAAACACACCTCTGTATTAAAACATCACCATTATATATAACCACACTGTGATGTAATTCCAGTAAAATACAAGTTTAGCAGGCTAAGATTGCCACAAGGCATATGTATGTATATGTGTTTGTAGTATCAGTTAGTTAATAACACGTAGCTAAGATACTGTCATCACTGTACTGACCAGGTGCAGGAATGTAAGAACTGGAATTACGCGTCCCTCTCCTTTGTATCAGATGAGCCACGTGGTTAGACCGGATGGATGAGTTTAGACTCTATTTATTAAATAGGTTAAGGGTATGTGTGGGTGTAGTTAATTGTGGGAGGAGCTACAGTGCTATATAAGGAATGTACTCTATGTATTCAGTACTCAGACTTTGCTGTATTTTGGTGACGCTAGTCCCTCTGAGTCCCGATCGGTGATCCAATAAAGAATCTCTTCCTTCCTGAAGAAACCTGTGTCCATCTCTCTGTGCTTGGCTTCCGTCAGTTTCTCCGGTATCATTTGGTGCATTGGCCGGGAAGCTCATCGTTCAACGGTAGCTGAGAGGCAGAGGCGTGAGACGGTCTATCTTTGCCCACGTTCTCTACGGCTGCACCCCTGAACTTCTGCGTGGACCTCCCTTCGTCTCGGCGCCACTGGTCTGTTGTCCAGGAGATCATCGGCCTCTACGTGAGAAGTGCTGGGGTGTCCCCGTCGATGAGTGTGAACTCAGGTTCAGGAACGAGGAGGTAAGATAACTGCTGTTTTAGACGGCAGGACCCGCTAGGGGTATACCGATTGTGCGGTAGGCCCAAAGGGGTTTTTGAATCTGTATCTGCCCCCTCTGTCGGAGGGAAGGAGCGAAGGCGCACCGCTCGATCGAACGCTCTTTAGTCAGAACGTTTGATTTGGTTAGTCAGGCGGGGTCCTGGTGTAAGATAGCCCTAGCCGGACACCGGTGTCTTGTCTAGACTAGCGTTCTAGGGTGTATATTACGTTCGCTAGGTCGGAGGGACCGGGAGACTAAGCGGCGCCTGTGTAAATTCGGTTCGCTAGTTCTCATCCTATCTGGGCTAAGTGGGAAGGCGTGTAAATTTGGAACCCACTAGACTTTTGATAGTACGACTAAGAGGCGCCTGTGTAAATTCGGATCTCTAGCTCGTTGTATAGTGCGACTAAGAGGCGCCTGTGTAAATTCGGTTCTCTAGCTCGCTATGTATATGTGGTGATTGGGCAGTGTGGCTAACCAAAACGGGTGTATATAGTTTTAGGTAGTCCATTCAAGGTACTGGCCAATAGTTTAGTTGGGAATTGTAAATGTGTTAACGATTGTTTTAGTAAAGTGTATATCTTGTTAGATAGCGCGAGCTCAGCCGTCTAGCGAGAGTGTTAATAGTGTGTTGCTGTATTATAGTGCACGGTACCATAACCCTGTATATTTACTGACATTATATAATAAGTACTAATCATTGTCGTCCATTGCATGTTTAACACCATAACCACTAATAATTGTATTGTGACCTTAACTTGTGCTTTGACCTATGCTAACCGTACTGTAACCGCTATTTGTAAAAGACGATGTTACTGGGGTGTGTTATAGACGGGTAATTCGTATATAGAGAATTATAGCGTGGGTGACTGTGTAGTTACGCCAAAGGGCATAATATTGATTATATAGTGACTGGTGTAGCAGCTGTGTGTGTACGGGAATTCCCTGAGTGTTTATTGTTATTGTGTACGTTTCACTTGGTAACCGTACCACGTGGTGCTGTTGCCAGAGGAAACGGGTGTGACTGTTGAATAGTACGCGTGTATAGTATTCGTTGTCGACGACGTTCCATTGTTAAGTATGGGTGCGTCGCAGTCAACGATTCCGGATCCCTTAGGATGTATGGTTAAGAATTTTAAAAAGGGATTCAAAGTTTGTGATTTTGGGGTAAAGATGTCTCCTGTACGTTTGGTCACTTTGTGTACTAGGGAGTGGCCTACTTTGGTTGCGGCATGGCCGCCACGTGGCAGTTTGGATCCAACTCTGGTACAGCGCTTACACGTGGCTGTATCGGGTAGGCCTGAACTTTACGGCCAGTTTCCTTATATTGACTGTTGGAGAAAGGCCGTAAATGACTCGCCAAAATGGCTCCAGACATGCCACGAGGAGCAGTGTCGCCTCATGGTAGCTAGGACTTGCTCGTCCACTAGGACTGGTGTTAGGCCCATTTTGGACACGCCCCCTGAGTCCGAGATCCCTTTGCCGCCCCCTTACTTTCCGGTAAGAGGAAGTGACGCAAATACAGGAAGTCCTGTAACCCTTCCCTCATTACCCTCATCCACTTCCGCTTCCTCCTCCAGTGCAGGATCCACCCCCCCTCGTACTAAATCCCCCCTTCCGGAACCAGATAGACCAACCTCCATTAGAAACGAATATCCTGATTTGGCGCCACTTCAGACTTCCGGTCAAGCTTCATCTAGCTCGGCCCGAAGTGTTCTATTTACGACCTTTTCCCAAAACCGACCTCCCACATCCCCATACCCTATCTCTCCCCGACCGGAACCCATGACTGACGCCTCTCTACGTAGCCCCATCCAAACCCGACAGTTGACTGGTGCCCAACAATTAAAGCACTATCAGATGCCTCTTCGTCTGAATCCCGGGTCAGCTTATATCGATGCCGCAGGTCAAATGGCACACGCTGACCCAGTCTTCGTATATGTCCCATTTACCACAACCGATCTTTTAAACTGGAAGACCCATAATTCCTCGTATACTGAGAAACCACAAGCTATGACTGATCTGTTCACCTCAATAGTACAGACGCATAATCCGACATGGGCTGATTGCCAGCAGTTACTAATGACTTTATTTAACAATGAGGAAAGGACAAGAATAAATCAAGCAGCCATTAAAGCATTAGAGGATAGAGCCCGTGCTTTGAACCAAGCCAATCCAGCAGCATGGGCCGCGACACACTATCCCAACACCGATCCCGATTGGAACGTAAATGGTGCTGATATGGTTCAACTCAGAGCCTATAGAGACGCTATAATTGCTGGCATGAAAGCCGGAGGAAAGAAAGCCATTAACATGTCGAAGACAGTTGAGGTGATCCAGAAAAGCGATGAAGCGCCCAGTGTCTTTTATGACCGATTATTGGAGGCATACCGCTTGTATACCCCCTTTAATCCGGAAGACGCAGACAATTCCCGAATGGTTAACTCCGCCTTTGTCAGCCAAGCATACGGAGATATTAAGCGCAAGCTACAAAAGTTAGAAGGGTTTGCAGGTATGTCAATCTCCCAACTAATGGAGGTAGCTAATAAGGTCTATATGAACAGGGATACAGAAAGTAAGAAAGAGGAAGAGCGCAAGATGCGTAAAAAGGCTGATATGCTAGCGGTAGCGATCGCAGGCGTAGATAAACGGGGCCCAGATAGAGGCAATAATAGATGGAGTAGGGAGCCTTTGAGTAGGGATCAATGCGCGTATTGCAAGGAAGAAGGGCATTGGAGGAACGAATGTCCGCAAAGAGAGCAGTACGAGAGAGACCAACCCAGGGCAGGCTACGGAAACTTTAGAGGTAGAGCGAGAGGTAGAGGAGGCCCCGGAGGGAGTAATGGTTATAGAGGGAGTAATGGGAACAGAGGAAGTGTTAGGGAAGACAGGTATATTCCAGCAGCGCAAAGGTCCCGCGATAGAGAAGGTAGGGACTTTGTAGGATTGGCTGACACTGACATGGAGGACTATTGATACCGACCGGGCTCCATCCCCCTTGGTCGAGCGGAGCCTATGGTCGATGTATCAATAGGGGGGAAAAGGAGTGCGTTCATGATCGACACTGGTGCTGAACATTCAGTGGTGACTAATCTAGTTGCTCCTCCATCTGGAAGGACTATTACTGTGATAGGAGCAACTGGAAGAAGTGCTGAAAAACCGGTTCTTAAAAGTCGACTCTGTACATTGGGAGGCCACGTAGTAAAACACCAATTCCTTTATATGCCTGAATGTCCAGTCCAATTGCTGGGACGTGATATGCTATCCAAATTACAAGCGCAGATTACGTTCCTACCAGATGGAACAACATCTTTAAAGTTTAATGGACCTTCAGGTATTATGACTTTATCCGTACCAAAGGAAGAAGAGTGGCGACTTTATACAGTGTTGACTAGCCAAAACCCTAGGAGTGATGAGACATTGTTTAACATACCAGGAGTTTGGGCAGAGAACAACCCACCAGGACTGGCCCGCAATATTCCACCAATAAAAATTGAACTGAAACATGGGGTTTATCCAGTGAGCCTAAGACAATATCACATTCCGCAGAAGGCTAAGAAGAACATCCAATCCTATCTGGATAAGTTCATACGGTATGGTATCCTAAAATTCTGTACTTCCCCCTGGAACACCCCATTGCTGCCTGTTCAAAAGCCCGGTACAGATGAGTATCGACCTGTACAGGACTTAAGAGCAGTCAATGATGCGGTTGTTGGCATACATCCAGTTGTACCCAATCCATATAACCTGCTTGCTTTAATTCCGGGCGGGGCTACTTACTTCACAGTCTTAGATCTCAAAGATGCCTTCTTTTGCCTCCGAATTGCCGCAGAAAGCCAATGTATTTTCGCTTTCCAGTGGGAGAACGCTGTAACGGGCTCAAAACGCCAAATGACTTGGACAAGACTGCCCCAAGGGTTTAAAAATTCACCTACCCTATTTGGTTCAGCTCTAAGTCAAGATCTACTGGATTTCGAGTCTATCCCAGGAGAATGTGTATTGTTACAATATGTAGATGACTTGTTGATAGCAGCAGTTACAAAAGAAATCTGTCAGCAAGCAACGCACGATCTACTACACATTCTCTGGAAGGCAGGATACAAGGTGTCTAGAAAGAAGGCTCAGTTGTGTTTGCCAACTGTCAAGTATCTAGGATTCCATATCTCTGAAGGTCAAAGAATTATGGGGCCAGAGAGAAAAGAAGCTGTCTGCCAAATACCAATACCCAAGAATAGAAGACAAGTGCGAGAATTCTTGGGGGCAGCAGGCTTCTGTAGGATATGGATTCCCAGCTATGCGATACTGGCAAAACCTCTGTACGCAGCTATCAAAGGTACAGAGCACGACCCCTTCTTATGGACCCAAGAACAGCAAACGGCATTTGAAGATGTGAAGAAGGCTTTGATGAGTGCCCCAGCATTAGGTCTACCTGATCACACACGACCATTCTACTTATATGTACACGAGCAAAGAAGAATGGCTGTGGGAGTATTGACACAGTACTTGGGATCATGGCAAAGACCTGTTGCCTACATGTCTAAGCAACTGGATGCAGTGGCCAGCGGACTTCCACCTTGTCTAAGAGCCGTAGCTGCAGCCGCCCTGCTAGTAGCTGAAGCCGATAAACTCACTCTGGGTCAAGAACTTTATGTACGAGTCCCACATGCAGTACAGACGTTGTTGGATTACAAAGGAAATCATTGGTTTAGTAACAGCCGTATGACCAAGTATCAAGCAATGTTGTGTGAAAACCCAAGAGTGCATTTAGAGACTGTAAACACCTTAAATCCAGCTACCCTTTTGCCACAACCTACTGAAAGTCAACATGATTGTTTGGAAGTAATGGATGAAGTATTCTCAAGTAGACCAGATCTTCGTGATTTTCCCATCCAGAACCCCGATGTTCAATATTACACCGACGGCAGTAGTTATGTGAAAGAAGGGATCCGCTATGCAGGATATGCAGTGACAACAATAGACAAGGTGATAGAAGCTCGGCCACTGGCGAAAGGAACATCAGCACAAAAGGCAGAATTAATAGCACTAACACGAGCGTTACAATTGGCTGAAGGTTTAAGAGTAAATATCTATACGGACTCTAAGTATGCGTTTTTAACCACTCATGCCCACGGAGCTTTGTATAAAGAAAGAGGACTACTGAATTCAGAAGGCAAAGAAATCAAGTACGCAGCCGAAATCCTACAACTATTGGAAGCAGTGTGGGAGCCGAAAGAAGTCGGTATCATACATTGTCGAGCGCATCTGAGAGGAGATGGTGATGTAACCAAAGGAAATCGGATGGCAGATAGTGCAGCTAAGCGTGCTGCTGAATCAGGAAGACAGGAGTATGTGGGGCATATAGCTGCTCTTATACCAACTCCACTGTCCCAATGGACTCCAGTTTATACAGCTCAAGAAGAGGAGTGGTTAAAGACTGAACCGGGAAAGTATTTGGAGAACAAGTGGTATCAGCTAGAAGATGGAAGAATAGTCATACCAGCATCACTAGCGGTAGAAATTGTCCAAAATTATCACAACGGGACACATTCTGGGAGAGACAGTACTGAAGAATCTCTCAGGAAACATTTCTACATACCAAGATTGTCCAACTTGACTCAGGCCATTGTACGCAGATGTGTAACGTGTGCTAAGAATAATGCAAGACAAGGACCAGTAAAGCCACCAGGAGTCCAGTTTATGGGGGGACTCCCCATGTCCGATCTACAAATAGACTTTACAGTAATGCCTAAATCGGGTGGACATCGTTACCTGTTGGTAATTGTGTGCACCTATTCAGGCTGGGTAGAAGCATGTCCTACTCGTACAGAGAAAGCAGGAGAAGTTGTAAGATTCCTGCTACGAGAAATAATACCCCGATATGGACTACCCTGTTCTATAGGATCGGACAATGGTCCAGCTTTTGTTCATCAGTGCCTACAACAACTGACTCATATGCTTGGTATAAAGTGGAGGCTTCATACTGCATATAGACCCCAGAGTTCTGGTAAGGTAGAGAGAATGAATAGAACTATAAAGAACCAGTTGGCTAAAATGTGTCAGGAAACCCAACTTAAGTGGAACGTTCTCTTACCCATAGCTTTATTGCGAATCCGCAGTACCCCTACCAGAAGGATGGGCCTCTCTCCTTTTGAAATCATGTATGGGCGACCACCTCCCGTACTTGGTAACTTAAGGGGGGACTTGAGTCAGTTGGGAGAAGGAATTACCCGGCAGCAGGTTGTAGAGTTGGGTAAGACTATGGAGGAGGTACAGAAATGGGTACAAGATAGATTACCTGTGAATATTTATCCCCCTGTTCATAGTTATCATCCAGGAGATCAAGTGTGGATTAAAGAGTGGAATAATGTACCGTTAGGGCCCAAGTGGAGAGGTCCTTATGTTGTTCTTTTGTCTACCCCTACAGCGATAAAAGTAGCCGAAGTAACTCCGTGGATACATCACTCCAGGGTTAAACCAGCAGCAGTCGATTCTTGGCAAATTACAGCAGATCCAGAGAATCCCTGCAAGATCCGGTTGAAACGCACTACTCAGTCGGAGTAACGAGGAATTATTGTGGATTACAAATTTTATTGTTACAGGTGTGAGTGAGAAGGCCATAATAAAGCCTGTCCGCTTACCAACACATAGTGTATAAGCCAGGAAAGTCTCGAAGGGACACCTGTGAAGACGAGCAGAACTCCATTCCCTGCAGCCCTCACATCCTGGAAGCTGAGGTTCCATCGCACGGACGAAGACTGAGGATGACGGCGAAAGATGTGCTTTTGATTGTGTTTATTTATATGTGTTTTTATATTCAGGAAGGTAGAGGTACCGACACTCCTAGCTGTGAGGTATGCATTAAGACTACGAGAACAGGTAACCATATTTCCCAAACCCTAATTTGGCATTCACAATACGAATGTAAAGGAGAGGTATCAAGATGTAGATACCTAAATATAGACTATAGTGTGTGCCATTTAGGAGTAGGAGAACCTAAGTGCTTCAGTCCAGAGTATCAACCTCGTACAATTTGGTTGACTCTCAGGAATGGAGATCCTCAGGGGACCCTAATTAATAAGACGGTGTTAGAATCCGTACATTCTTCGGGTGTTCTGCTATTTGATGCATGTAAGGCGATATCAAGTGGTAGAAAACCGTGGAATGTATGTGGGGATCTTAGATGGGAGAGGACGTATGGGTCTAATGATAAATATATTTGTCCCAGTAGTAAAAATAAATATGTGAGTCCTAGATGCCCAAATAAAGACTATAACTTTTGTCCATATTGGTCTTGTGTGGGGTGGGCGACTTGGGGACAGACAGTAGATAAAGACATGATAGTGACTAAGTTGCCGACTAGCCCTTATTGTAAGTCTATGGAATGCAACCCAGTCCATATACTTATTAATAACCCCGACAAGTTCCTAGATAAGTATGGAAATTTATTTGGGTTTCAGATATACGGGACGGGTTTAGATCCTGGGACATTATTGTTTATAGGAATAGAGACTGATACGGTATCCTCCCAGACTCATCAAGTATACCATTCCTTTTATGAAGAGATGAGTATAGATAATAAGATCCCCCATAACGCTAAAAACCTGTTCATTGACCTAGCTGAAAGTATTGCCGGTAGTCTTAATGTTACCAACTGCTATGTGTGTGGAGGTACTAACATGGGAGACCAATGGCCTTGGGAAGCAAAGGAGGTAATGTCCGGTTCTGAGGCAGTTGACCAACTAATATCTACACAAGCCGATTATCATTTGAGTGTTAGAGGTAAATCTGAGTGGAGATTAAAGACCTCCATCATAGGTTATGTTTGCATAGCAAGGAAAGGAATAATGTATAATACTTCTGTAGGAGAATTAACTTGTCTAGGGCAAAAAGCTTATGATGATGATACTAAAAATACAACTTGGTGGTCGGCTTCAAATGTCTCAGAACCATCTAACCCGTTTGCTAGATATGCCAGTTTAAAGGATGTGTGGTTTGATCTATCCATCACATCTACCTGGAGAGCCCCAGCAAATTTGTACTGGATCTGTGGTAAGAAAGCCTATTCGGAGTTGCCACAGGACTGGGAAGGGGCATGTGTGTTGGGTATGCTCAAACCATCCTTCTTCTTGTTACCGATTGAAACAGGTGAGACTTTAGGTGTTAAAGTGTATGATGTGAATCATAGGAAGAAAAGGGGACCCTTAGAGATAGGCACCTGGGAAGATAATGAATGGCCTCCCCAGCGTATCATAGATTATTATGGGCCAGCCACGTGGGCTGAGGATGGTACCTTTGGTTATAGAACCCCAATTTATATGCTCAACCGTATTATAAGATTACAGGCGGTGGTTGAGATTATTACTAATGAGACCTCACAAGCACTCAATCTTCTAGCGAAGCATAATACCAGGATGAGGACAGCAGTGTACCAAAATAGATTAGCCTTGGATTACCTTTTGGCAGTAGAGGGAGGTGTATGTGGGAAGTTTAACCTAAGTAATTGCTGTCTTCAAATAGATGACGAAGGGCAAGCAATAGCTGAGCTTACTAGCCATATGGTTAAACTAGCGCATGTGCCTACTCAGGTATGGAAAGGGTACAATCCAAGTAGTTGGTTTGGTAGCTGGTATGAGTGGTTTGGAGGGCTTAAGGCAGTGGTAGGTGGAGTCCTACTGATTTTACTGTTGTGTCTACTCCTACCGTGTCTTATACCCTTAGTAGTTAGGTCTGTGCAAAGCCTGATAGGAAGTATAGCAGAGAGGAAGGCTGCTGCACAGATAATGGCGATATATAAGTATAAGGCTCTAGATCAAGGAGAACCAATGCAGGAAGATGAGTGTTAAAAGATTCACATCATAAGATAAGTCTGGTCTGGTTCATGGTAACCTGAGGTATATGCAAACCAAGGTTAAGTGATGCCTCAAGTAATTGTGAAATATCAGAGGCATCAAAGGGGGGAATGTGATGTAATTCCAGTAAAATACAAGTTTAGCAGGCTAAGATTGCCACAAGGCATATGTATGTATATGTGTTTGTAGTATCAGTTAGTTAATAACACGTAGCTAAGATACTGTCATCACTGTACTGACCAGGTGCAGGAATGTAAGAACTGGAATTACGCGTCCCTCTCCTTTGTATCAGATGAGCCACGTGGTTAGACCGGATGGATGAGTTTAGACTCTATTTATTAAATAGGTTAAGGGTATGTGTGGGTGTAGTTAATTGTGGGAGGAGCTACAGTGCTATATAAGGAATGTACTCTATGTATTCAGTACTCAGACTTTGCTGTATTTTGGTGACGCTAGTCCCTCTGAGTCCCGATCGGTGATCCAATAAAGAATCTCTTCCTTCCTGAAGAAACCTGTGTCCATCTCTCTGTGCTTGGCTTCCGTCAGTTTCTCCGGTATCAACACCACTGCATCTCGCCAACACTACACACAAAAGCATGCCTGCATTAAAATGCCAACACTACATACAAACACACCCATTCATTCACTCACACTCACTCCATACAAAAGCATGCTTACATTGAAACATGCAAGCACTGCTCAATGCTACATACATTAAAAAAATTGTGGGTGTTTTGTACATTTTAAAGTGCAGGGGGGGTGCCAAAACTAGGACCCGCCCCTGGTGCCATATGCTGTAGGTACGCCCCTGGTGTCAAGTGTACATATGAAGCTTGCATCACATCATACACAGTTATACACTAAAGTGTGTAATGCCAGGAATTTAAAGAGAAATTTACGTTTCAGATCAGCTAACAATGGCTACATATTCTACATATGGAAAAAATAGAGAGGTCCAGGCACTCCAGATATCAGTGGAATAGGCAATTTATTGAACTCACAGCCAAAGCAAAGTTTCGACCAAACTGGTCTTTATCAAGTTTGATAAAGACCAGTTTGGTCAAAACGTTGCACTTGATAAAGACCAGTTTGGTCGAAACGTTGCTTTGGCTGTGAGTTCAATAAATTGCCTATTCCACTGATATCTGGAGTGCCTGGACCTCTCTATTTGTTTCATGAATTCATCGGTCTTTGATACTGTGGCTGGTCTGGTTGCACCCAGACTCAGATGGGGATTGAGTGCAGTTCAATTTCGTCTTCTACATTATCTACATATAACATTTATGTCTACTAGTCCAAATAAGTGCGATTTACTCAGTATCATGGAGACAGCCACTAGAGGCTGGATTAACCCTGCAGTGTAAACATAGCAGTTTCTATGAAACTATGTTTTCAGCTGTAGGGTTAAAACTAGGGGGACCTGGCACCCAGACCACTTTATTGAGCCTATAGTGGTCCTTTCATGGTACACTATAGTCACCAGAACAACTACAGCTTGATATAGTTTTTTCTGGTGTGCATAGTATGCCCCTGCAGGCTTTTTAATGTAAACACTTCTATTTCAGAGAAAAAGCAGTGTTTACATTTCTGCCTAGTTAAACCTGTAGTGACAGTCACTCAGAGAGCCACTAGAGCGCCTCCACTATCAGCATGGAGGCGTTGAATGTTCCCCATAGAGATGTATTGATTCAATGCATCTCTATTAGGAGATACTGATTGGAGTGGCATTTTGCCGCATATGCGCGATAGCTTCCAAATACTTTCCTTTGAGAATGCACTGGATTGGCTGAGATTATCAATTTTGATGATCTCAACCAAGTGGAGGGGCGTCGGCGGAGTCATATGCAGTAAACCTGCAGGGTAAGTTTTAACCCTTTTTAACAGGGCAAGGGGGAGGCAGCCACCTAAATGGTGTTTTTAGCACTGTAGTATCAGGAATGCACGTTTGTATTCCTAACACTATAGTGTTGCTTTAAAGGGTTATTACTGATGTGAAGTTGTCATGGTTCATGGATTCTGTATGTACAGCTTTTTAGTTTAACCCACTTGCATCATTTCGGCAATAATAGCGAGTCTGGAACAGGAGTTTCTGGCTGGCTAATGTCAGTTCTGTACATAGTTGGTGTGACGGACCGCCTGGCACCCCGACCAGGTACGTCTTCCTAGTAATCCTGGAGTACCATAAGTACCACGCCGGACACCATAACCACCGTAAACCCCACAAACCGCCGCAGCTTGGTAGGGGTCTGGCTGTCCTCCAACCACCCTGGACTCAAGACCAGGATCCAGCTTCCAGGGGTAGACCTCTCCTAGTCCAGAGAGCGAAGCAGGCTGCTCTTACAAGAGCAATTGTTGTGATCCAAGAGAGTATAGTGATTATAGCAATCCCCAGAGTGAATATAGCTCTCCAATCCCCCAGACACGAGCCTAGACTTCATGAAGGGTAAAACAAATCTGTTTAATGGCAGCCACAACTGGCCTTATATGCAGGTCCCCATGCAAGGGGCACTCCCCCCTGGACCCAAGAGTAGATTACAGTAAAAACATACACACGATTACATTGGATCTCTGGTCCAGGACACAAAATACAAAATAGGTCAATCCCTCCCCTGTGCCTGGGAGATAATGGAGTCAGCACTGTATTAAACTCAATTATATCCAGGCGCAGAAAACATACATTTTTACAAAACCCCAAAAATACCTTTAAACACACAAAAGTTATATCCCCTGATAGTCCCGATCTGGATGACCAACGTATCCAAAAATCACCCAGATCAGTTCAGGGGTTCAGGAATTTCCTGGAAGTCATAATTTGACCGACCGCACGCATGATCCCATTGCCAAAACAGTTCCAGAGAATCAGGGCTTGCGGTCGGTCTAGATTGGTAGTTTAAAAACCGAACAAACTACCGAACATAATCAATGTTCTTACCCTGGAGCTTGTCCCCCCTCATCCGGACGAACAATTCCACCGAACAGTGCCCTTCTATGTTGTATAGAACCGAATGTAGGCGATGATGGAAGTCCAGCGGTGTTCAGGAGCTTATGTTTCCGATTTTAGTACAAATAATTTACGTTCAAAAGTAGCTGAACTATAAGTATAACTGAGTTGTAGAATGTTTCCCGTTGAATACATATACATTGGCCTTAAATTTTTAAATTCACTTTGAATTCCAAACAATTCCTACTTCAGTAAGTAACGCTGTCTATTTTGTTTATCCACACAATTGTTTACGCAGGTGCCCTGATACAGATCAAGACTATTTAATAACACCGGCTAGGAGCCACGAACGTGACAGCAACACTTTAGAGATAATTAATTAAAAAGTGTATTGCACTAGACTGTAACCCAAACTGCAAAACACTGCATTTAAAAAAACGTCAAGCTGCAAGCATACCTGATTTAAAGATTTTTTTTTTAAAAATCCTCTAATTTTATCCAAAATTTCGCAACACAGTTTTCAATTCACTAAAATTCACCATTTAGTGAATAAACCACTTTGTGATTTTTTTTTGTGAATACCACCCCAACAGACCCTTTCACAATCCAGTGTGAGCACTACAAAATATTAATCAAAATGTTTTTCTTTTGTGCACTTCATGTTCCTCTATGTATATTTCACTGAGACTTCTTTAATAATGATTTAATCACTAAAAAATAAAATGTACACCAAAAATGTGGTTTCTCAATGCAACTTGATTTTTGTGTTTTCTTTCCCTTGTTGTTAATTGATAGAACGGCAAGTTTTCTTTAAAAACCTTTAACGAAAAATAAAAATGAATTATCCTTTCTGTTATATATTATAGTGGGAGCATCAGATGGCTAACAACCCCTAATGGACACATGGCCTTTTACTTCTGAAGCTTTGTCCTTAAGGAGTTTAATTGGCTTAGCATAATGGCAATTATAATCCACAGCATTTGTCCTGCCAAACATTTCCGCTTGTTTAGTCACTGCATCTTTTTTTCTTAAAAAAGCAATTCATTTGGTGCGGTGGGGGGGGGGGGGGGGGGGATTCCGTATATGACATTAGTATTCTTTATGTTTACTGTGCTAAGCGTCCCTATCAGAACCAAACATCACCATGGAATGATGTCAGCAGCCACAGTGAATAGCCTGTTTCTTTAAGATGAGAATACCCACAAACACAATGTTTGAAACAGTGACAGATAGTACATGACACAGATTACATAATTCTGTGCTGCAAATAAAGAGCTTATGTTATATAAATAGACAAAGCATAAATCATAAGGGGGAGGGGTGATATCCTCTGTCATCTGGAAGAGTGTGAAAAATACCCATTTTTCATTGTAGACAGCTTTACAGGTGTATGGGTTTACACTGCCTGTCCTTGTAGTTAGGCCATCTACCTAAAGTATGGATGTTTACACAGTAACCTGTTCTATTCTATTGTGAAGAGACTTGCATACTTTGTAGAAGGGAAATGTAGAAATGTCTTCGATATATTTGTTTCTCTCTTTTTTTTTTTTTTTTTACTGAATGAATTAATTCAGGTAAGGGAAAATGATAAAACGACTTTTTCTCAACTTAATGAAAGCAAATCTGTCACTTGTGAAATTTACGCCCAACCCGACAGCAAACTAAATATAGGTTCTTCTGAATATTTATTTATTTAATGTATTCTCTGCGTAGGCATATGCACTGGGCAATGTTCTGCTGGGAAACCTTGGATCCTGGCGTTCACATGGATGTTACTTTGACACGCACTACCTACCTAGAGATTGGTGTAGATGACATACACCCTTTCATGCAGAGGCGTAACCACTGGGCCCCAGAGCGAAAACTGCATCTACCCCCCGCCACTCCCTCATTAGTCTACCCTTCTCCTCCCATATGTTGCCCTACAACACATGCAGACAAACAGATACACATGCAGACACACACACAGACACACACATACAGGCACACTTACAGACACAGACATACATACATACAAACACACACACATACATACACACACATGCATACATACATACACACACACAGGCACAGACAGACACACACATACATAAAGACACACATACCGACACACAGACATACAAACACACATACACAGACACACCCACACAGACATAAACAGACATACACACACATACATACAAACACACATGCATACAGACATACAAACACAAACACACACACACATACAAAAAACAAACACACACATATAAAAAAATATTTTAGTCACCTTTTTAGTGCAGGAGGGTGACTTTCCTTGGGGTCCAGTGGTGGCTCAGACTGATGGAGTCAGACTCCCTCCACTACTTCCTCCCGCGCGACTCCCTATGTAAGCTGGAAGGAGTGACCAGGGCAGTCACTTCCTCCCAGCCTCTGATGTCATCACAGGGGGCCCAGTCGCGTTGTTAAAGTGCCACAGCGTTTACCAGGCCCCCTGGAAATTAATAAGAGCATGGGCCACCAGATGGGCTTCTTAACGTGCTGCACCGTCGGTTTTACCGCGTGGGCCGGTGTCACGATTCCGGGAACCAAACACGCTAACACACACACACAGAAAAGGTGCAGTACCGGACCTTAGAGTGGCCGGGCTAAGCACACAAAGAATAGTCAGGAGACAAGCCGAGGAAGGGGAACCAGAAGACAGAATAACGAGAAACAAGCCGAGGTCAAAGGGTAGGAGAAAGTCACAAAGTCAGATAAACAAGCCAGAGAGTACGTAACCAGAAACACAAGTTCAGTAGCAATACTAGCAAGCAAAGACCACAACAGGGCAGAGAGGAACAGGAAAGGTAAGTATTTAAATGCATAGGTTAATTCTGATTGGATAATTTCCAATCAGAATTAACAATCACACGTGGGAGATATCTAGACCTCCCACTGTGATTGAGGCACTGTGCCTTTAACACCGGGTCAGGCTCAATGGAGCTAAAGAGTTCAAGGCGTAATCTAATTGAGCATCTGTGGGATGGGCTGGAACAACAAATCTGATCCATGGAGGTTCCATCTTGCAACTTGCAGGACTTAAAGGATCTGCTGCGAATGTCTTGGTGCCAGATACCAGAGGACACATTTAGAGGTCTCGTGGAATCCATGCTTCAATGCATCAGAGCTGTTTTGGCAGCACAAGGGGGACCTACACGATATTAGGCAGATGGTTTTAATGTTGAGGCTGATCAGTGTACATGCACCTTGGATCAGACAGTTTTTAAAAACTGACAGTCTCTATGGACTTCCCTGCTTCACTCCCATAGAGACTAACTGTTGGTTTTCAAACACTGTCCGACATAGGTGTATGTATATGGCTGAAGGATAGGGTCATGTACCAAAGGTCGGGATGCGTTTTTCTCATTCTACATATACTTTATTCAAAAATATTTCTATTTTCTTTCAAAACCTAATGAAATGATTATTATATTATAAAATAGTTTTGAGGTGACAAGTTTCCCTTCAAATGAACCCCTGCAATTGAACCCCTGAGCTAATCACAGCCCGATAAACAGTCATTGGCTGTGAGCGCTCAGCTGACTCTCAGCCAATGAGAATGGCCGCGATGCTTAGCTAAATGGAGCTAACGAGATTCTCCCTGGAAGCAGGGATGCAGTCAAAGCGCCCAGGGGGACACAGGTAAGTTATCCAACTGCTCTTGAACAGTTTGACAAATTACTCTGTGAGGGCACCAGACAACTCCTGGCACTATAACTAATACAGCAGGCTGTAGTGGATATGGTGCGTGGAGTGTTCCTTTAAGAAAACACTGATTTTATTTTTCCAGTGATCTGTAAATGTGTGCACTACATACATGACCAAATGTATTCATAATTTATGGGGGAAAAGCTACAACATTTTATGTTATAAAAGATAAATGTGTTTTTTCGCATTACGTTTCAATTAGCACAGTAGTGGAAGTATATTTGATAGAAGCGTTTTGTAACTATATCCTTACAGCATGCCTTACCCCCTCCTTTCTGTACTGCTCACCATGACTTTCCACATCTCATTATGTATTTCTCTGTTATTTTTATTGATTTCTCCCCTCTACAGATTTTCTTGGCATTTACATCTGTAAAAAGCTGTGTGAGTCATCGCTGCTTTACCTACGGCACAAAGCCGAACTCTGAGAAATGTGTCCTAAACTATGAAATGTCAGAAGAAATAAAAAAAAAGGTATTATCATATTTTAGGAACATAGGACCTTTTTACTTTGGCAACAACAAAAATAATGCATACCTCCCAACAACAGTGTACATGGTGGAGAATCTTAATTTGGGGTACGTGCACAACCCCCCAAGGACAGAAGAAAAAAAATCCAGGGTAGCACAAGTTTATCCTTAAAGGGACACTCCACTAACAAAAAATAAAACAATCATGAGAAGGGGAGGGCTTGCAAAGCCTACAGACAAGAGATCTGCAGCGTTTGCAAGCTGTTTAGAATAATATCAACCCAATGAAAAAAATCCAATTAAATTCATGTACATTTTTATTGGAGGTTTTGCTACTAAACTGTGATTTTTACAATTGTATTTGGGCAGTGGACTAACCTTTTAAATATGCATTCTTTTCATGGGGTGTACGTTTAAAAAATGATTTTATAAAAAATTTTTTTTTTTCTATAAAACCAAAAAAGAACCTGAAATAATTTGATTTATTTTAATATATGCCACCTCTACCAAGGCTCTGCAGTGGACATCCTAGTCTCAAATAGAAAGTATATTAATTTATTGTTACGAATGCATAAAATGTTTATTGGCCCAATTACTTAAATTACAAATAATAATAATTATTATTTTATTTTTAAATAGGAAAAAATAATGTATTTAACCTTCTTCCTAGGAAACCATATGTGTACTATCCAACAAACACCATACATATCACCATCACAATGCACATATGCACATACAATATAATATACATATAATGCACATACATATCACCATCACAATGCACAGTATTCCCCACTTTCATTGAACTGGCATGCTAGACGAAATTTAAATGTACAATATATGTTTACAAGAAACAGAGTCTATGCTCTATAGAAAATCTCTGTCTCTCTAATGTCAGAGCAACCTGGTACAGCAGTCTGCTATTCATACTGTGCTAGTGAAATGTCACATCATGACGCTGGCTTGCTGTGCACTGAACAGTGACTCTGAGATTATTATATAGCCTTTGGGACTGCAAGTGCAACTTAACATTTGGGGCATAATTAAATATGCCTATGCGTACTATAGTTGAGGCACAATAAAAGAACATTAACAGATAAATAAAGTTAATAAAAAATAATGTAAAAAAAATACAACATTTATGTTTAGATTTGTATCTGTTACATACATGCCAAGTGTCCCTATTTAGGATACACAGTCACGATTTTAGGCCCTTATCCCTCTGTCCCTCTTTTCGATCCTAATGTCCCTCTTTTCTAAAATCTCCATATTCACAGTGTCTCTGAGTGCAACCGAACTCCACATAAATAATCATTCCAGTAATGTGCCTATAAACCACAATAAATGTGTTTAGAAATCACTTTACGTAAATAAGATGCATTGTTGTGGTTATAAATTGCACTTAGCTGGGAAGAGTTAAAAAAATGGAGTAAGGCACCAAACGGACTCTTTTCACATTAGAGGAGCATTACAAGCACCGTTGATGTAGATTACCGTATTTATCGGCGTATAACACGCACTTTTTTCCCCTGAAAATAGGGGGAAAATCGTGGGTGCGTGTTATACGCCGATATCCCATAATTACTTACCTGTCCTGAAGCGTGGGCCGGCTTCACAGCGCGCACCGCGGTACAGGAACTTTAATTTAAGGTTCCGGTTTCCGGCGGGACTGAAAGGAAGTGTGCACAATAGTGTGCACACTTCCTTTCAGTCCCGCCGGAAACCGGAACCTTAAATTAAAGTTCCTGTTCCGCGGTGCACGGTGTGAAGCCGGCCCACGCTTCAGGACAGGTAAGTAATTATGGGAGGGGAGGAAAGTACACTATGGGAGGGGAGGGGAGGGGGAGGAAAGTACACTATGGGAGGGGAGGGGGAGGAAAGTACACTATGGGAGGGGAGGAGGGGAAGTACACTATGGGAGGGGAGGAGGAGGAAAGTACACTATGGGAGGGGAGGGGGAGGAAAGTACACTATGGGAGGGGAGGGGGGAGAATACTATGGGAGGGGAGAGGGGAGAATACTATGGGAGGGGAGGGGGGGAGAATACTATGGGAGGGGAGGGGGGAGAATACTATGGGAGGGGAGGGGAGGGGGGGGAGAATACGAGGGGAGGGGGGGGAGAATACGAGGGGAGGGGAGGGGGGAGAATACTATATACTATGGGAGGGGAGGGGGGGAGAATACTATGGGAGGGGAGGGGGGGAGAATACTATGGGAGGGGAGGGGGGAGAATACTATGGGAGGAGGGGGGGAATACTATGGGAGGAGGGGGGAATACTATGGGAGGGGGGAGAATACTATGGAAAGGGGGGAGAATACTATGGAAAGGGGGGACACTATGGGATGAGGGGGGAATACTATGGGATGAGGGGGGGGAATACTATGGGATGAGGGGGGAAATTTCCTGGAATTTCTTTCTAAAAATGAGGTGCGTGTTATACGCCTGTGCGTGTTATACGCCGATAAATACGGTAATTTAGAAATAAACAAATATGTTTAAATGTCTATCTGTTCCTGTCCAAATCTGAGATGATTAAATTGTTTATACGCAGAAGTAAGTTCACACTGACACATGGAGTTCAGGTTAAAAGCACTTCGAGAAAATTTAATGGCATCTGGTAAAAAACAGGCTTGCAAGCCCTTATAAGAGCAAAATTACATCATCATTGAATATCAAGATATCAGTAAATAAACATCATTAATTGGATTTAGTGTTAAGTGGCTATGTCAATGTCCACCCATCAATATTATTAATTGGCTCAAGAACTAAGTGGTTAGCTAGGTGTCCTCCCACCGGGAGGTGGCATTGTTCTGGGCACGGGTGTGGACAGATGGCTCAAGCGCCATCTTACCCAGCACGAGGCTTACTCGGTGGGAAGGGGGGCTTGGGCGTCATTTTGCGTAGTTAGTGATGTCAGACTCGTGGTCAGGTTCAGGGTTCTTTTTATGAATAGAACATTTCATTAGGCCAGCTTCCCATGGCCTTGGCTATACTTTGTTGCATGTTACAGGAGATTCAATAATTCCGGGGTTAGTCATGTCTTTCTAGAAAATACAGTCTCTATTCATTATACTAAATGCTGTTAGGAAATTCTGTCATGTAATGTAGTTAAAATGGAGGATTTGTCATAATATGAAGTTAAAATGGAGTTAGTACAATAATTCAATGCAGGTTCAATAAAGATTTTTTTTAATAATTCTACATCACCGTAACCAAACTATAAGAACAAATTGTAGGTAAGTAGTCAAACTGTGCCACTCCCTGCTTCCCAGGCAACGGAGAGCTCCTAAGCAGGAGCTTCCATTAGGTCTCTTGAGCTAAGCCTTGCAAAGCTAGCTTATTGGCTGAGAGCTGTAGTGGATTGCTCCAAAGGGTTTTGCTCAGACAGAGAGATTCCGGCTTTCCATTTTAAGTAGTGAGGAGGTGGCACCAGGTCACTCCTGGCACCATAACCACTACAGTGAGATGCAGTGGTTATGGTGTTTGGCGTGTTCTTTTAACCACTACACTGAGCTGCATTGTTTATGGTGCAGAAAACAAAGACTTGCTATCGTCAGATTGTAAACGTATCTGATCCCTTGTTCCTGTATAAGAAAGTAATCGTGCTGAATTTGCTTATATGTCTAGTCCACCAAATGAACAGATTGTGGAATATGTCAGGATTTCATAAATAAAAATAATTATAGAAATAATTAATAATTATCATTGTTAGTTTTCACTGTTTTACATTAATAATAAATTGGGGGACACATATTCTTCTCCCAGGGAGAAAAATCTACGACAAAATCTATGCTTTAGTTACAAATGGGATGACTACAATGGCTTTTATTTCACTCAAATTCAATGGGCGAATAGTCAGAGCAGGATTAACCGTCAGTTGACCTTAGGCAGCTGCCTAGGCCCAAGGATTAGACAGGGCCCCAGAACCATGAATTTGCTTGGCCCCATTTACCGTGAAGAATGACGGGGGGAGTGTCCAAAACAGTAAACTGTATGCGGCCTTGAGGGATCTTACTAATACTTCAACACAATAATCACACCGTAGTGTCACATGTTAGGCAGCACTAACTTACAATGGCCTTCAGCATTTTGACTTTGATGCCAGAAATGACATGCGTATTAGGGTGATGCACAGGCAATGTAATGTTCCAGCATCATTTGAGTATAGAGCATCAAGGAGGAACACAGGTGACTGAAAAGATGAGTGCAAAAACAATGTGCAGTGTGTGACGACTTTTATAACTTCGATGACTCCAAATATGTATTTTTATGAAGTTGTTAAACTGCAGACTGTTATATTTGTTACTGTTTACCCAAGCAGAACGCAAACATACCCCGCGAAATTCTAAAAGGACCACTAAATGCTTCCAGACCACTTCATCGCAACGTGGCCCTGTAGTTTTTAACGCTGCGTTGTAAAATATTGCCATTTTGTAGAAAAGGTAAAACACATCATTAGTGGCTGTGTGACCAAATGCGGATCATAGGAAAGAATTGAAATCCAATACTTTCCTATGAGACGTGTTTGATCGGACGTACGTGCGTTTTGTCCCCATGAGAAGCACTGGGTTGGACGATGGCCAAGGAAGTGATACCTCCACAATGATGCTGCGGTAGGCAAAGTGGGCAGCAGCACATAGGTAGCAGGAATAAAGTTAAGTTATATCTTTTATTTCGCACAGGGGGAGGTGAATAAATGTAATTAGGGACTAAGGTACTATAGTGTCAGGAATGCAGATTTGTATTCCTGACACTATGGTGTTGCTTTCAAAATTAGTAGCAAATAGAAACTAGTTTCTGAGTATTGCCGTACTGAATTTAATTTTTTCTTATATATAATTCTTTATTTTTGAGTGCAGAGTAAATTGCAGGCATAAACAAAGACTTGTTCAACATATTAGATTGTCAGAAACAATTGATATGGGTAGTCAAGAGATACTGCACTTTTTTTTTTCATGTTAGAAACACGAGGAAAACAAGAAATGATATAGTAGTGATATACAGAAATGTTCAAGCTAGGCACACGTAGCTATTTGATTTTCAAAGATTATAGGCTGTAGTTTGGCATGACCAGCGTATTGGCTAGTCTGTTGATGACACTTATTATACTGGTATCAAACGCTAGCTGTGTAAACATGTTATGTAGTTAAACTGCATATTTACATTTAAGCTAGGTCTAGGTAATAAGTATGCAATCATTGAGTAAGCATTGTGAAATCTTATATGGCTGAAAACATATATAGAGTCCACATGATGTGTTCCCCGGCGCACTCTGTGTGGATTAGGGATGGTCAGTCCCTGTGGGGTCGTCTGTTGCTTGTGCTGGGGGCTGCAAACCTTTGTCGTTGGTCTGGATCAGCTTCCCGCATGGTGACCCTCGGGGGCTGGTGCAGAGGCGGCGCACAGCTGGGTATAGAGCTTGATCTCCATGTTGGGTGAGCTTTCGCTCCTTGTTTATGGCTATCACTGTTGGTATCGGGTTGCGGCCAGGAAGGAGCCGGGGCTGGATGTCACCGGGTCGCGTGGCTGCCATGTTTGATGCCTGAGGGGATGGATAGGCCTCTTGCCGTCGCTTTCTTTGGGGCTTTTCTCCTCTACTCCATCTCCCCCAAGGCCATGTCCACTGTGGGGTTGCCGCCAGACCTGCCCTGCCTCGCTCACAAACGTTGGCTTTCCTGGTGTGTGAGGTTGCATTATGTGCCGCCGCCATCTTGATTAACCCCTTAAGGACCAAACTTCTGGAATAAAAGGGAATCATGACATGTCACACATGTCATGTGTCCTTAAGGGGTTAAGCGGTGTGCCCGTGCCTCCACCCGCCTGTGGCCATCCAACAGGGCTTGTGTTTGTTCGCCCCTGTTTGTGAGCATGCCATGGTGGACCGCGATGACCCCCGGGGGGGGGGGGGAGGTTCTGCATCTGCAGGACTACGGGGCCGGAGGACCGGCCGCGTCCCCCAGCCCCGCATCAACTGCTAGGCCGCAGGTCGGACCTGGCTCGGTTGGTGCCTCTGGGTTGCTTGTATCGCCCCAAACTTGTTCCCACCCGGGGCTTGGCTGGGTGGCCAGATGTGGTGCCCGTTTAGTCTGGCTGGATTGCGGCAAGAAAGGCTTATATTTAGCCATTTGGTGGGAGCCCCGGGTGTTTGCATCCTCTCCGCATGGCGGCCAAGCTCCGCCCCCCTGAATTTAATTTTTTCTTGATTTTTGTTATGAAAGTTGTCTGTTTCAATCAATTTCAGAAGAACACAAAATGATTGTGAAAAGCCTCTGGGGGAAACTTACATCACATTTATACAGTAAGTAAAATGCAGAGTATGGCTGAAACCCATATGATACAAGATAAGGAAATATATTCAGTGACGGCATGTACCCACTCTGTCTGAGTGAAAACTTTAATCAAATAATAGAGTGGACATACCTAAACAGGCTGAAAACCCAGACTGATTGAATGGCATTTTCTGTGCAACAGGGCTACCATCCAAGAAGGGTAAAAGGGCACAAATGGGAGCACAGGTTATAAGGTAGACAAAACCAATTCACTTTATGGCAAACAGTAAAACACTGTAACAAACAATATATGGACAAAGCAGGTCTCACACAGGGCTGTAATGGCCCATTGGAAAATTGGGAATTCCTGGTGGAAAGTAGCCGTGGAGTTGAGGGGCGTCATTATTGATAAGGACATTTTGATACCCCAGTGGCAGAGACTGTAGCTGGGCATATGGACAGTGAAGAATACAGGTTGTATCCCCAGACACAGTTCCAACACAGTCTTGCGCAAGGGCCCTTTCTACGTTAGTTGAGTCGCTGGTTGTGTGTCTGCTTAAAACATTGTATTTTTTTTTTTGTGTTTATTTTGACGTCCTATGAGTGCATTCCTTCATGTTGGAAAAATTATTTTCACTTTTATATTGTGCCCAAGGCTGGTATCATTTTTTTTTTCCAATGCTGCTTTTTATTCCCAATTCGGCCCTGATCTCAAAATGATGTTTGGTTGTGATACAAGTCCGTTATCGCTTTGCTGTAGAAGAAGCATTAATTGTGTATTATTAGATATGATAGAGAAGATGGACAGAGGGATTGAGGCCTAAAATAGGGACTGTCCCTCCTAACTAGGGACGCTTGAGAGGTATACTTATACAATCACACATTGCCATTTGTTATTGTCAGTGATACTTCTGGTTCAATTGTAAAAGGCATTATGCGATTTGTAACATATATACTTCAGTTGGTAATGATATCATACATATCAAGTTAGTACATAACTACTATGAAATTATATTTATGTTACATGTAATTTAAAGGGCTATTTGTTCACTCCATGTCCTTCATTGAGATGCAGAACATGACTTGGATGACAAACATTACATACAATTCTTCCATTGGTTAAACTCAAAATCATTATGTATTGGTCTCCTCTCTCTGCTCATTATTTGAGCACTTTAAAATAATTGTACTTTATTGAAGGGGCATATCGTTTGCAGACGCTGTGTGTACCAAGTATAGGAACTGTTTAACCCTCTTTCTTGGCCTGTTTCTGGCTTACATCCAAGTGGAGCATCATTATCTCGTGTTATCTTAGCTCTGGTTTTATCAGCTGTCTGTGGACTTGTTCCTTATGTTTTATATTTTGTATTTTTTTTCCATTTGTGGAGTGGTCACTCTTTTAACCGTTGAGTTGATATTTAATTATTTTATTTTTTTATTTTTTTATTTATTATTCATCCTTCTATTGAGAACCATGATTCTGCCTAATTAAATCATGTATTAATTCAATTGACTATTTGGTTAGTATCAGAGAGTGTACAACAGTTGTTACATACACATATGTATGCAGTATGAAGATAAAAAGAGGACATTACATCTCGAATAAATAATAAAACAATAATAACAATCTGAAATATACATTCTACAACTGAATGTCACTAAATGGATTCGTTTAAATTTGCAGACTATATGAAGTCAGCTGATTGATGTATCAGTGATAAAACTGCGCAATGAATGAATGTCATTGCAAGATAAAGTCATGAATCAGCAAGATTGACTTGCACTTCACAGGGGTGTGAATGAAGAAGCCTTGTGCATTGGCGTACCAGATGTATGCAAATGTATCATTAACAGGACAGCAGACAAGGCAGCTGCTACCGAGTCTAGGGCCCCCAGGGGCCTTTCCAAGCATGCACGGCAAACTTCCTGCTTCCCTACCCAAAGTGCTGCTGGGGGGTTGGAAGGGAATAGGCAATCCATTGAGCCCTAAAGCTAACATGTTGTGATTTCATAGAGGGCACCAGCAAATTATGTTCATTGGCTCTGTCATTTCTCATTAGATTTTCAGATTTTTCAGAACCTGAATGATATATATAAAAGAGAGGAAAACCACTGTGGGTCTGCTTATATCAGGTTGGGTTTTTGCCTTGCCTTTATATACTGGCTTGGGTTGATAGATGTTCACAGGCTGTCTATCTAAGCACTTTGCATAAAACAGCTTCAATAGTTAGATATTAGCTCACGGACAGAGCCTTCTTCACCTTCTGTATTGGTCTGTGCATATTGTACGTTCTACCCTTATTGTACAGCGCTGCGGAATATGTTGGTGCTTTATAAATGCCAATAATAAATAAATAGATGTTGTGGACCATTCTGAGTTTGCAGGTGTGTGTGATATGTAAAGACATTTTAAGGCTCCAGGACTTCTGGTATAGTAACATTATTACTAGACACAATTGCTGTAAAATTGGGGATAACTCGCATAATCCATTCAAGGCGTCAAACAAGGTCTGACAGCAAATAAACTTGCTATGGAGATGATGCAGACTCCAATCTCTATCTAGAATAGTAGTACCTTACTTGGGTGTCACTCACAGACTACGAAAAGTAAATGAATCTGCTTAAATCAACCATCTCATCCAGATTCTTGGTGCTATCATAACAATGAATATTTTAATCAACACTTTGCAACAGTACAGGTATCTGCTAAGCGCTTTTTTTATGAAGACTTTTACTAACTAGATATAGCTACCACGGCTACAGAATACAGATGTCACAGCTACCAGACAGAATTCTGAGGATGTTGTGGTAGTGCGATTTATATACAAGGGATCTATTATACCTCTAGATTGTAAGCTCTTTTGAGCAGAGTCCTCATCAACCTATTCTTCCTGTAACATTTTGTAATTATCTCATTTATTGTTCAATTTCCCCATTTATAATATTGTACGGCGCTGCAGCAAACGTTGGCGCTACATAAATGCCAATAATAATAATCATTATGTCTCAACACTACAATCAATTAATACTGGCATATTTATTTACTGTATAACCATTTCTGAGCAAATATATGGAACTCGGTTGAACAATGTGAGTCAGGAATAGTTTCTTTGGGGCAGGCCAAAATATACAAGAAAGTCAATCAAATGAATGAATAGACACAACTACACTTGCCCCAATGTAGACACATGCATGTATTAGCACTATTTTTATAACATTCTTGCAAGCGTAGATGAATTATCTGCATAAATGTGAGCATAAATGCAAATAAAATGTAATACATGTTTAGTAAATGACAAAAAAATTCAAAAAGATAACTGTCTTATATTTAGCATTTCTGTATCAAAAAATTACAATATTGTACGCAACGTCTTTAATCTTTTTATCTAAATATTCGAATGCTCATATTTTCTACGTTATAACATTTACTTATGAACATAACTTTATTTTACACAACTACTTATACTGGTGTTATCCACAAAAAATAAACCAACACACTGAACTCGTAGTCGTGATATTCTGAGAACACAGACAATTACGGTAACTACTAGAGACCATTATTCATTAAAAACTGCATTGACAGTGGAACTGCAAATTGATGCCATCCAAAGAGAGTTCAATAACATTCTCTGATTCAACTATTCTTCTAAATGCATTATGCTGGCTTAAATAGTTCAAGTCAGTTGTTGATTCACGATCAATCATTGTTCAGCAACTAAATGGTTAGATAGTCCCATTGTACAGCGCTATGGGATTTGCTGGTGCTATATAAATAATAAAATAATAATAATAATAAAATAATAATAGTTTGGAACCTTAAAAAGTTCCAATAGATTCATCACTCGTCAGTATAAAAATATATTTAGAGAGAGTCATACACATATACTGCAAAATACATCAAAACTACACATACTTAAAATTATTACTTAAATAGCCATATATAACAGGAATCTAGTAGCTTAAAGCTAGCTAGCTCCATTTGCATCCTATGTTGCCTGATTACTTACTCAACTACTTATTGAGACATTATAATTCCTTATTATACCTGTAACCTTGCCATAATTAGCTGCCCAAGAGAAGTTAACTTAGTACAAGAATGAGGTTTCTGTTTGGGCTCATTATGTTTGGCTTTGTAACGTGCCCCTGACACTGCACTGGGTGAATACATGCTTTAATGAGACAGCACAGACTGAATGAAAGAGTACAAGATGTAATTCTACGAATCATTGAGTTTTATACAGTTCAGTAGACTCAACCGATCTCGAAACAATGCAACGCTTTGAGTTGCGGAGCCAATATTTTACACACTCTTTTCGTAAGAACATTTATATCAACATATTTCAAAACTGTAATTTTTGCATTACAGATCCCCTCTTAAGAAGGGTCCCCATGTCACACATATTAATTTGTGAAACTAATACTGTTAGAGCCAGTAGGTGAAGCTCTCACTCTTAAGAGATCATTTCTAACAGATGTCACTTGTAAAATTTCTTTTTTGGATGTTTACAGTTCCCAGAAACCACCTGAGTTTGTTTCCAATCACATACTGTTTTTGTTTAAATGTTAACGCTTTTTGTTATATTTTACAAATACCTTTTAAATATGTGTGCACTTTTAAGATACGATAGGTGCAATAAGGTCAGCGGGGAATATACCAAGCAAACAACAAATACTATATATACAATGTATATACAATCTGTGTGATTTAGAATGTATGCCCAACACATAGATTCAAAAAGTACCTGCAACAACAGCGTACAACTGTCTGCAACTAGTTTTTACAAGTGTGGGTTTCACTTTGTCACAATCAGAAATATGTTGGAATTTCAGCAGTTCAGTCAAAGCTATTGATCATGTCAACATAGACGTGACAATGACTGAATCATTTTAAGGACTAGTGTGAATAATAAAAAAAAGAATATAAAATTACAATTCTCGTGTTCACAAAATGAGCAAGTTTTTAAAATCATAATCTAAAGGGGGATGTTGATGAGGCTTAGTCACTGACTTACAATATAATTATTATTATTTGTAAAGCGCCAACAGATTCAGCAGCGCTGTACAATGCTATTAGGTTGCATGATTATTTAAACCAATGGGAAGACCTCTGGATATTGAGATATAATATTCATATTTGATTTCAAATATTACTTGCTTTGCAGTTAGGGTGCTTCTATGGAGTAAAATGGATTGTGGGAACATTGCGAGAAGCCCTTTGCCTGTCAATATGTATCAGATCATACAAAGTTTAGTTCTGAAGCCATAAGCTGTAAAACCAAAAGGGAAATAATGCACCTGCATGCACAGCATTTTAAATAAAGAAATAAAAAATGAAAGTAGATGACAATACACCTGCATGTGACAGTGAAGGCTAGCAATGCCCTGTGATCTAAGGCAGGCAGATAGATATCCTGTATGTTGTGTCACAGTGTAAGCCAAGCCCCCACACTGATCATCTCCCAGCTGGAAACTTAAGACAACAAAACAAGAACAAAAACACAATGCATGAGGCTGTGATTCCAACCAGAGTCATACAGTGCAATACATGCAGTCTCACTTACCACACCATCTCCTTCTTCCATTTTCCATGTCTGAGCTGTGGCGTTAGCAGCCTGGAGAATACACAGTCCTTTCCTTTTGTGCTGTGCTCTCTGTTGCCTTTTCTCTCACCCCTCCTACTGCCTTGTCTCTGGCTGTCTGTACACAGAAGGTCTCCCTCTCTCACACACCCCACTCCTCTCCTGTGACCAGTCTTTGTTGTGAGCCGTGGTGGGTGCTGTCTGTTCTCCTCCCCCAGAAGGAATCCGGCTTCCTGAAGAGGAGCAGACCGGTGTGTGCAGCACCGCCTACTGTACTCCGTGTTTATACAGCACATGGCTAGAGAGGGCACTGCCTCACATGGCTCATAGACATGAAGCACCTCACCTATACATGGCTCATTGTGATAATGTGCCCTCTGCCTATACATGGATCATTGTGATAATGTGCCCGGTGCCATCTGCCTATACCTGGATCATTGTGATAATGTGTGCTCTGCCTATACCTGGCTCATAGACATAAAGCACCTTGCCTATACCTGGCTCATTGTGATAATGTGCCCTTTGCCTATACCTGGCTCATTGTGATAATGTGCCCTTTGCCTATACCTGGCTCATTGTGATAATGTGCCCTCTGCCTATACCTGGATCATTGTGATAATGTGCCCAGTGCCATCTGCCTATACCTGGCTCATTGTGATAATGTGCCCTCTGCCTATACCTGGCTCATTGTGATAATGTGCCCTCTGCCTATACCTGGCTCATTGTGATAATGTGTGCTCTGCCTATACCTGGCTCATAGACATAAAGCACCTTGCCTATACCTGGCTCATTGTGATAATGTGCCCTTTGCCTATACCTGGCTCATTGTGATAATGTGCCCTCTGCCTATACCTGGCTCATTGTGATAATGTGCCCTCTGCCTATACCTGGATCATTGTGATAATGTGTGCTCTGCCTATACCTGGCTCATTGTGATAATGTGCCCTCTGCCTATACCTGGCTCATTGTGATAATGTGCCCTCTGCCTATACCTGGCTCATTGTGATAATGTGCCCTCTGCCTATACCTGGATCATTGTGATAATGTGTGCTCTGCCTATACCTGGCTCATAGACATAAAGCACCTTGCCTATACCTGGCTCATTGTGATAATGTGCCCTTTGCCTATACCTGGCTCATTGTGATAATGTGCCCTCTGCCTATACCTGGATCATTGTGATAATGTGCCCAGTGCCATCTGCCTATACCTGGCTCATTGTGATAATGTGCCCTCTGCCTATACCTGGCTCATTGTGATAATGTGCCCTCTGCCTATACCTGGATCATTGTGATAATGTGTGCTCTGCCTATACCTGGCTCATAGACATAAAGCACCTTGCCTATACCTGGCTCATTGTGATAATGTGCCCTCTGCCTATACCTGGCTCATTGTGATAATGTGCCCTCTGCCTATCCCTGGCTCATAGACATAAAGCACCTTACCTATACCTGGATCATAGTGTTAGAGCACCTTTATTACATCTTGCTCATAGACATAAAGCATTTACCTATGGATCATAGTGTTACAGCACCTTACCTCATAATGCTACTGCCCTATACCCACATCATGCATAGAATCAGTGTAACTTATGTAAAGAACAATATTAAAGCAAAGTGCTGAATGTGGATCGGTCACCATGGAAACCGATAGATTGCTCCCGCTGATTGCTCCATATTTAGAACGTTGCCCCAGAACGTTCCCTCATGCCCAAGACCTTACGGTACAATCAGCAGGGGAAAGTCCCAATGGCGTCCATGGCGACTGAAATACATTTTATACGTTTTACCCCCATATCACTATTTATAAATATGGTCCATTATATCTAAAAATAGGCATTCCTCGGGGCGGGGGGTTGGTTTGATCATCTTAGATGATCACAATCTGACCCACTAGTACTTATCAAGTGTATTCATTAACCTCGCAGGCTATAGGAGCAATGCTTATACCGTCAGCCGGAATATTTAGTCTGCAGGCTGACGTCCATTCAGTGCATGTTGAGACTGGAGGCGGCATTTGGCCTTGGCACTGCCCCATTGTGTCTGACACTATATATAGCCTACTATATTATGATGTCTTAATAGATTTCTACAAACTTTATTCCTGTGTCACACTGGCTGCTATTAGAGATGTACAAAGCTCCCTGGGCAAAGGCTTTATTAGAGATCAGGAGGCAATTAATAATGCAATATGTTAATTTGCAGTGGGCGGTACTATGACCCAGCGGCACAGCCAAGGGGCAGAGTTCACCGCCTATTGTATTGGAAACTACCGTCAGCTCCATTCACGGACTGAACCAAACCTCCAACACAGGGGAGGTCATGGGAGACTGCAATCAATACAGTCATTCCCTCTGCAATTATAAATGTTATTCTGTAGCTTTTAGGCAGGTCTTTAATTTCTTTTTAACTCCAGAGAAATCTATCTTTTATTTTATTTATTTATTTATTTAAAATCGAAAAAAACACCATAAATGAGATAAGATGGTATTTACCAATCGACATAATTTGTTTCGATTTTATTTTATGTACTCTCAAGGTTGGGGTTATTGCTGCTGGTGAATCAGGAAGTATTTGGCTCTTTATTTCTCAGATCTAATTTAACCACGTCACAAACTGATTTTATAGAGCTGCATACCTCCAAAGTGTCCCTATTTAGGAGGGACAGTCCCTATTTTTGGCACAAATGCCTCAGTCTCTCTTTTCTATCCTAATGTCGCTCTCTTCTAGGAGCGCAATGTTGTTGTCTGAGTGTATAACAGAGCTCCACAGTAATAATACTCACATAATGTGTCTTCAATTACAATAAAATTGTTTGCAAATCAGTCTGTGTCAATAAGAGACATTGTTCTTGTTTTAAATTGCCTTTTAGATACATAATTTGTTATTAGTAAGTCACTTAAACTCTCAGAACAACACTTTGTTCTTTTTAAAGGGACACTATAGGCACCCAGACCACTTCATCTCATTGAAGGGGTCTGGGTACTTGTCCCCCTTAGCCCAGCAATGTGAAAGTTGCGGATCAAGAGAAACTGCAATGTTTACATTGCACTCCTAAGACTGCTTCTAGTGGCAGTCTGCCAGACAGCCACTAGAGGAGCTTCCTGGAATTTCCCGGAGTTTTAGTCTGTGTAACGATGCTGGACACCCTCACGCTCTAAAGTGTTCCTTTAATTACAATTTAGTTGCGGAGTTTCTTTTTCCTGTAACCGGCCGGACTGACAGGAAGTGCACACTGAGCGTGCACCTTCCCATCACTCCGGCCGGGACCGCGGACCGGAGAGCAGCTCGGCCACGCTACAGGGGAGGGGGTAAGAAGAAGAGGGGGGGGGAGTAAGAACTGAAGAGGGGAGGGGGGGAGTAAGAACTGAAGAGGGGAGGGGGGAGTAAGAAAAGAAGAGGGGGAGGGGGGAGAGTAAGAAAAGAAGAGGGGGAGGGGGGAGAGTAAGAACTGAAGAGGGGAGGGGGGAGTAAGAAGAGGGGAGGGGGGGAGAGTAAGAAGAGGGGAGGGGGGAGAGTAAGAACTGAAGAGGGGAGGGGGGAGTAAGAAGAAGGGAGGGGGGAGAGTAAGAAGAGGGGAGGGGGGAGTAGGAAGAAGGGAGGGGGAATAAGAAGAGGGGAGGGGGAGTAAGAAGGAGGGGGAGTAAGAAGAGGGGGGGAGTAAGAAGAGGGGGAGTAAGAAGAGGGGGGGGAGTAAGAAGAGGGGGGGAGTAAGAAGAGGGGGAGGGGGAGTAGGAAGAAGGGAGGGGGAATAAGAAGAGGGGAGCGGGGAGTAAGAAGAGGGGGGGAGAGTAAGAAGAGGGGAGGGGGGAGTAAGAGGGGAGGGGGGGAGTAAGAAGAGAGGAGGGGGAGTGAGGGGAGGGGGGTGTAAGAAGGAGTGGAGAAAAGAAAAAGAGGGGGGAAGAAGAGAAAGAGGGGGGAAGAAGAGGGGGAGGAGGGAGTAAGAAGGAGGGGAGATAAGAAAAAGAGGGGGGTAAGAAGAAGAAGGGGGGAGTAAGAAAAAGAGGGGGGAGTAAGAATAAGAAGAGTGGAGAGTAAGACGAAGAAGGGGTAAGAAGAAGAGGGGGGGAGTAAGAAGAAGGGGGAAGTAAGAAGGAGGGGAGATAAGAAAAAGAGGGGGGTAAGAAGAAGGAGGGGGGTAAGAAGAAGAAGAAGGGGGGAGTAAGAAGAAGAAGGGGGGAGTAAGAAAAAGAGTGGGGAGTAAGAAGAACAAGAGTGGGGAGTAATTAGAAGAAGGGGGTAAGAAGAAGGGGGAGTAAGAAGAAGAGGGGAAGGTAAGAAGAAGAAGGGGTTAAGAAGAAGAATGGGGTAAGAAGAAGAAGTGGGTGTAAGAAGAAGTAGGAGGGTTAAGAAGAAGAAGGGGGAGTAAGAAGAAGAAGGGGGGAGTAAGAAGAAGGGGGAGTGATAAGAAGAAGGGGGGTAAGAAGAAGGGGGGAGTAATAAGAAGAAGGGGGTAATAAGAACAAGGGGGGGAGTAAGAAGAACAAGGGGGGAAGTAAGAAGAACACAGGGAGGAGGGGCGGTAAGAAGAACACAGGGGGGTGAGGAGAACACACAGAGGAAGGAGTAAGAAGAACACAGGGAGGGTGGAGGGGGGGGAGAGCTCTAAGGGACAGAAGGGACAGCTCTATAGGACAGGGGGCAAGACAGGGAGCTCTTTCACAACACACACACACACACACACACTGCATCCCCATACATACACAGAAACACAACATGCTTCCCTTACACACAGAGAAACACACAATGCATCCATTACACACACACACACACAATGCAACCCTTACACACACACACAATGCATAATTTGCACATATACACAGAAACATACAATGCAAACCCTTACACACACACTGTTTTTCTTACATACACACAGAATCACAATGCATCTCTTACACTCAATGCACACACATACAGACACACACCTTGCATCCCTTATGCATACAAACACAGATTCACACAATGCATCCCTTACACACAACCAGAAACACATAATACATCCCTTATACACAAATACACACTGCTTCCACTACACACAAACACACTGCATCACCTGCACAAACTGGTATCCCTATACACTACATACCATAAGCACACATATTAGATCCTCTACAATAACACATAACACATCCCCTACACAATCCACTCCCTGTGAGCGAACTCATGGGTGGGTGGAACATATAAGTGGACTTATGAGTGGGCCTTATGGGCATACCCACCGTCAGGCCCTGGGGCCCAGACCTTGAGCTGTGTAAGAGGCCCCCAAAAAATGGAGCTGCTTCCAATTCTCCCAGAACATTGAATTTTGTGACCACAGTTGCAAACAGACTCCAGAGATCCTGTTCTACACCAGACCAGTGAAGCCAAACTGCAGCCCATCATCATCCTCATCTAATTGTAAGTAGGCAATCTAGTATATTATTAGTGACACTAATCTATAATTTACCTCACATTAAAGGGACACTATAGCTTAATGAAGTGGTTCTGGTGTCTATAGCTGGTCCCTGCAGGCTTTTTAATGTAAACACACACTGTGTGCAGCACTGGCGTTAGTTCATATGGCAGATCATATGGGTGGGGCATTGTGATGTCACATGGGGGGGGGGGCGGCAAACTTCTATTTTGTCTAGGGCGGCAGAAATCCTTGCACCGGCTCTGATCCTGGGCAGGTTCACCAGTCTACTGGTGACCCACAGGAGGGGAGTGCACTGATTGCACTGCACTCTCCTCCTGCCCCGACCCGTCTTGACCGCAGTGAAAATGCCCTCTGCCCTCTGCCCCTAATTTACAGTGGCTCACACTCACAACAAGCAGTGCCTGGAGCCCTTTGCAGAGACGGAAACAAAGAGGTTCTGCGGCAACTGGCTGTCCTGCAAGTATTACATTAAACAGCTGTTCCCCATGCAGCCACAGGTGGCGTTGTGCTGGGAGAATGTGATTACTCTTCACTTTCTCCCAGCCTACAGAGCAGCGCATGGGGGAGAGAGAGGAGGAGGCATGATTTAATCTTACAATAAATCCTCTAAGCAAACCTTTATAAATTTGGGGGGATCAGCTCTGTTTCCACAGTTTATTGGTGTTTACTCTGATGTCTGTATTAATATTGAGGGATGTCTAAGTAGTAACGTCAGTGTGTGTCAGCAGGGCCAGCCGTTGGGGTGGGCAAGCTGTGCGGTCACGCAGGGTGCCATGACAACAGAGGCACCCGGCGGCCAACACAGCTCACAAGTTGGGTACACCAGCATATTTAATTTAAACAATTCGCTGGTGGTCCACTGGTGCGCACCAGCAGTAGGTGCAGTCAGATCATATCCTCTCCCTCGTGGTTCCGGCGCTCAGTTAGTGAGTCAGAGCACAGGCTCAGAGATTCTCAGCCTGTGCTCTGAAAGTCAGAGCCGTGAAGAAGCGGGTATGGCAAAGAGCTACTAATTAGCATAACATCAATATCCGTTATAAAACCAGGAAAAGGTGGGCATGGATGGTGAACTGATTTGGTGGCGCAATGGGCCACTTGACTGGTTTTGCCCCCCAGGCCTAAGGCTGCCAGCCCTCCCCTGTTGGTAGGTATGCCATCTGGTGTATATTTGTAACATAATTTCTCCTAATTGTGTCATATTTTGATTAGTATTATTTGCTGTGCAATCATTGTGAACATGAGACCAGTTTCCCACCCCATGTAGTTCTAATTTAGGAGGCAGGAAGCAGGCTGGTGATAGGTGTGGTGGTTTTAAACCTATTTATAAAATTAATCTCCATTTTGCTACCCTAAGGCTCTAGGCTTTTCTGTAATTGCACTGGGGAAGTAGGGAGTGTCAGGTTATTTTTTGTTACATTTTGCTCTTACACGGTTATTCACTGAACTTTATTTGCTCAGAGTTCTATGCATTTCCACTACATATGTTGCATGGCAACGTGATTTGTGGATTAAATAATAGAATGAGGCTATATATCTATAATGGATGAGGAACATAGTCGTCACAACAGTGGGGCAATTGCTTCATCCACCCAGATTGTGCATTGGCCACCCATGTGCCCTGGAGAGATTACTTCAGCCCACATTACCCACTGCTCCCACTTCAGCACTTATTACACCTTGTATCCACTACTGCCCCTATGCCACCTGCACCCACTACAGCCCCTATGCCCCATGCACCCACTACTGTCCTTATCCCTCTCATAAACTTTCTAAAGTAGCTATAACTCCTGCACCCACTACAGCCCTTATCTCTCCACTGCACCCTCTATCCCTCCCCAGCACTAAAAGCCCCTATACCCCTGCACCTACTAAAGCCCCTAATATCTATTATACCCACTACAGCCTCTAATACCCCTACACCCAATAGAGCCCATATCCCTCCCATGCACACACTACAACCCTTATCCCTCCAGTGACCATTACTAATATAATTTAGTGGTGAAAATGATTAGTGCCGCCCAGTTTTGACTGTGGTATTTTTAGTGTCCCTCCTGTGTATTGTACCACCATTGGTGAGGAAGGAGTGAATTCAGATTTGAATTTTCATGCATATTTTTACCGAAAAACAACAAGTTGGCACTGTTCTATCACATGTTTTAATACGATGTATGTATTACCTGATCAGTACATTATTTAAAAAAAAACATTTATATTTTCCAATCCATGCTGGGAAAACAGACACATTATTTAGCAATTGGCATATCACTAAAAGGAGAACGGCTGTGTTGTCCAGAAGTGTAAATCTCAGATAGACCAAACCAATCGCAGCCCTAAAATGAAAGGACCACTCTAGGCACCCAGACCACTTCAGCTTAATGAAGTGGTCTGGGTGCCAGGTCCAGCTAGGGTTAACCCATTTTTTTTATAAGTTTATTAATGGGTTAAGCCTTCCCCCTATGTTTATTAATGGGTTAAGCCTTCCCCCTAATCCTCTAGTGGCTGTCTCATAGAGGCGCTTGCGTGATTCTCACTGTGAAAATCACAGTGAGAGCACGCAAGCGTCCATAGGAAAGCATTGTAAATGCTTTCCTATGCGACCGGCTGAATGCGCGCGCAGCTCTTGCCGCGCGTGCGCATTCTGCCGACGGGGCGGAACGGAGGCGGAGAGGAGCTCCCCGCCCAGCGCTGGAAAAAGGTACGTTTTAACCCTTTTCCCCTTTCCAGAGCTAGGCGGGAGGGGGTCCCTGAGGGTGGGGGCACCCTCAGGGCACTCTAGTGCCAGGAAAACGAGTATGTTTTCCTGGCACTAGAGTGGTCCTTTAAAGGAATATTATAGGCACCAAAACAACTTACCTTAATGAAGCAAATACGGTGCATACAACATGCTCCTGCAGTCTCACTGCTCAATAATCTGCTATTTAGGAGTTAAATCGCTTTGTTTATACAGCCCTAGTCAGTCACACCTCCCTGCATGTGACTTACACAGCCTCCCTGAGCACTTCCTATAAAATTAGATCTAATGTTTAAACTTCTTCTATTGCACGTCTGTTTAATTTAGCATTTCTTATTTCCTGCTCTGTTAATAGCATGCTAGACCTAGTGTGTGTGTTAGTAAAGCTTAATTTGCAGAGCTAAGGTTAAAGTAAGTTAAGATTTGATTTTAAATTTAAAAAAAAATTCACGGAGGCTGTGTTAGTCACAGCCAGGGAGATGTGGCTAGGGCTGCATAAACATAAACACAAGTGATTTAAGTCCTAAATGGCAGAACATTAAGCAATGAGACTATAGGTACATGATCTACACACCAAAACCGCTTCATTAAAGGACCACTATAGTCACCCAGACCATTTCAGCTCAATGAAATGGTCTGGGTGCCAGGTCCCTCAGGTTTTAACCCTTCAGATGCAAACATAGCAGTTTCAGAGAAACTGCTATGTTTACATTTGGGGTTAATCCAGCCTCTAGTGGCTGTCTTCTGGACAGCCACTAGAGGTGCATCTGCGACATTGAGAAATGCTTTCCTATGGACTCTTTGAATGCGCGCGCGGCACTTGCCGCGCATGCGTATTCCGCTCCACTAGGGAGCTGACGTTGGACGGGGAGGAAAGGTCACCAGTGCCGAAGAAGCCCGGTGCTGGATTAAGGTAAGATGCTGAAGGGGATTTAACCCCTATAGCGCCACGGGAGGGGGACCCTGAGGGTGGGGGCACCCTCAGGGCACTATAGTGTCAGGAAAACCACTTTGTTTTCCTGACACTATAGTGATCCTTTAAGCTAAAATTGTTTTAATGCCTATAGTATCTCTTTACAGGAACCCTAGCCCTAACTCTATAAAAATAAAATGGTATAATCAGAGTTATGGGGACACTAATGGATGCTGCTGTAAAAACATACATTATCCCACAATATGTATGTGTTAATCAAGCAATGTCCTCAACAAGTATTTCATCTATGTGGGAATAGAAAATTAGAGGCATCTTCACCCATTGTCCTCCTCTTGCAACTCGAAAGAAACTGCCTTTTGGATATGATATGTATACGAGTTTGCTGACTTTGCAAATATTGTTTGCTAAATGGATGTTGGTGAATGTAGTTCATGAGTGATAAGGGCTGTATGTGTGATTTCAGTCCTGGAGTTTCATTTGGATGCTGGTTCTATTGTAATAGATGAGTGATATATGTGTAAGAGGGTTGCGCATCAAATAGCATCTGATGTGAGTATCATGGGAGATATATGTAATGTGTGTGACAGGTGCAACATGAGTGCTGTATAATTTATGGCTCCTAGAAACTGTAGTCTTCCAGATACAAATTAACTTCACGATTCCCCTATGTAATACTCAATGGAGGTTGCAGGCAAGTGTAATGATTTCAGTATCCCCTGCCAGTTATTCAGAATGTATCACGGGCTGTCAGTCTGTTTCCTTGTCAAACTTATTTATGATGATGATAACCCTGCCAACGCCAAGTATCTAGCTTTTTCACGTCTAACAAAGAATAACATACATAATAAAAATGAGTTGTTTTTTAAACAATCGACTACATCCTACTCTCTTGAGAACAATACCATTGTAGGTAGGGCAATATTCGCTTCTTACAATGTCTCATTTCTATTCTCCAGCAGCTCGTAGTCCATAATCTGTCTGCTTTATGCATTGATAAGATCACTCTAAAATAATGAAGGGATGCTTCAGCGCTGTGTATGTCAGGCTGCAAGTGTATGCATTTTAGAACTAAAATAGTGTATTCAATATTTATACTAAATTATGACAACATATGTTACGGCATGGAATTTGTTGTTTTTGCCATTTATTTTTAAAGAGAGTTTATGAAAACACAAAATGTGTTTCTTTTCTTTTACTAGACCAGAAACAAGCCAGACTTATCACAGCGGAACTGATACATTTCTCAATCCCGTCTGGTTTGTAAATGTTATTTTGGTAAACATTTCTCACAAATAGGACTGAGTGCACGAGGTTCTGTGCAGGATAATGAGCGTTTAGGCTGAGGTCCTGTAGCCTTGCGTCCATGCTCCTGTTAATTAAAAGAATGAAGAACTCACATGGCCTCCTGTCTTTGGGTTTGTCTACACTCCCTCTTTTTATTATATATATATTTATAATATAAACACACACACATTATTATGAGCACTTTTTCATTGATGCAAAATCATGCAGGCATGGTCTCAAGGTCCTGTTATTCGACCCACATGTGAGAACTGGGAAGAAATGTGATCTAATTGACTTTGGACATGGAATACTTGTTGGTGCCAGATGTGGTGGGGTGAGCATCTCTGAAACGTCTGATCTCCTGGGATTTGTATACACAACAATTTCTAGGGTTTGCGAAGAACGATGTGTAAAACAAACACACACAAAAAATTCCAAAAATGGTAGTTAGTAAGAGAGGTCAGAGGAGAACGTCCAGGACGGTGCAAGCTGAAAGTAGAGCAACGATTACTAAAGTCACCATGTGTTACAACCGTGCTATGAAAAAGTAATCAGTTATGTTTGAGCATTCAGAATATCAGTTTTCTGAAAGTCATTTCATAGGAGGAGTAGCTGTGGTATCTGCGAAATATTTGCAAATCTAATTGTAGCCGTATTAATGCGATACAACCGGGAGATTTGTAGCTTGAACCATTGAGCACAGAAATATGTAATTTTGTTTTGAGTAATAAGTTTATTATTATTTACTCATAAAGTAATAAGCTTTACACCTAGGAAAGATAGGGTAGTGGTCCTCCAATCAAATGCGTACATAGCTCGGAGGGATGCAGTAAGGTGTTTAGGTACGTTTGTAGGCAATGCTTGCATTTTAGATTCATTGTTGCGATAGAAAGACCTTGTCTAATCCTCCTACCAGTTCTACCAGCTAGTATTTCATCCAATTGTTCATGGAGTATCTGAGATTTGTCCTGAAAGTATCGAGCCACGCCATATGAAAAATAGAGACCTTTTATTGAAGAAGATCCAAGAAACATTGTACATAGGACAATGACGCCTTTGGTCACCTTCAAAGTAGTCAGATTGAGAATTCAAACAGTTCCCCCAGTGTCTCTACCACTGTTCAAAACACTCTGCAAAACCTTATGTTGTAATCGCCATCAGCTGCCTCGTTGTATTTGCCTGAATCTCATCGATGGTCTAAAACCATCTTTGAAGCATTGGGCCACATTTTTATTTGCGCGGTACTCATTGCATTGTCCCCGAAAGCCTTCTGAATCATCCGAATAGTTTCCGCGGAGGAATGTTCAAGCTTAATGCAAACTTTGATGCAGATTCGTTGCTCTATTCGCTCAGTCATTTTCAATACGACGGCTGCACAGTACACATGCTCACTCAATGGCGTCTAGTGCCCCCACTGACTAGTAGAGTGAAGTTGTAATTTTTCACGCATGCGCATTCCAGTCCACTCTCCTTGGTTGCCCGGTTATATCGATATGGCGCAAACAGTTTTCTTTATATTAACAATGGCAGGACTTTTTCCGAACAAATCTCATATATTCATGCCATGTATTCCTGATGTCATGTTACTTATTTACCTTACCACAAGACTGCGATACCTATGTTATCTCTTTTAAAGCTACTTTAATGTTTAAAAAAAATTGATTAAATGGAAAAAAAATTAGCAAATCTGCAAACTTTATTTTTTATTCATATTTGTGTTGTCGTCTCATATTGTTTTACATATTTATCTTTGACTTTTAACGGAGAAATGCCTTTGCTACACATGGAACTGGCGTGAATGGAAAAACCAAACATCGAATTTTAGGCTCAAATTATTGATTTGGAAAAGTTCTGCAACTCAGAAATATAATTAAAGCTTGGATATTTTATCCAAAATGTTGCGATATGGTTTACACTCCATTCCAGTTCCGTATCTAGTAAATAAACTGGAAGGATTTTTTGTGTCCTCTGTTTTCTTAGGTTTTTCATTAAACCCTTTATATAAGGTTTAATATGACGTCTGCACCAAGTCGCCATGGAGACTGTAAATTGTATATTGACACCATGCTTGGCAGCAGTGCACCAGGGGTGTGCTGATTTCTAAATCTAAGATAAAGGAAGGTGTGACAAATCAGCATAGGTGATATCTCTATGTAAGAGCAAAGAATGCCTTGTGGACATGTGAGAAATGGATGCAGATGCCCCCATACCAAAATGTGTGCAGGACACATTGGAGAAACTGTACTTATGGTTATTCTAAAAATTGAATGCAAAAGATATACAGTTGTTAGTTGTGTATTATGAGAAAATAATGCCATCTCGGGGCTCTAGAGACATTCATATATCACAAGGATGAAGGTTCCCAGAACCCAAAGATTGCATTCATAAAAGTCGGCCAAGAATAGTGAGTCTTGTGTTCCAAATCGGAACAGTCCCTCTGGCCTATGTAGTTAAGAATGCATAATAACTAAATGTAGTTTAATATGGCAGTCTTAGATCATTTTCTTCTTGTTTTTACAAGCTGTGGACTTCAATCGTCTACTCCTTGTGCAAATAAAAGTACTCAGTTTGCTTTAAGTGGAGGTGGCACCTGGCAATCTGAAGCCATCACACAATATCTTAGCCTAATGTTTCACATTTACTGACTCAGCCCAGCTTTAAATGTTCTGCTTCTTCTGAAGCTGAACCAAAATCAAACTTTGAATAAAAATAATAAGCGAATGGGGAATGACATATTCTTCCCCTCTATTATTCTTCCTCATTATCCTAGTTTGTGAGTTGTGATTCACTCCATTTAACCGATGCAAATGAAACAAAGTGAGTGCCAAAAGTAACTGTGGGCAGTAAAGTGGTTTTGTTGAATAGGACAGCATGATCTAAATTATATACCATGATGCATTACCACTTCGAGACCATTCTGGAAGTTAGCATGGGGTACACATAAAGAAGTGAAGAGTATAGAACGGTAACCTGTAGTTTCTTTGCCTGGGACCAAACAATAAGGGATTTCTATCTCACCTTTCTTTATAAACGCAAGAAAATAAAGGGACACTATAGTCTCAAGAACAACTACAGCTAAATGTAGTTGTTCTGGTGTCTTTGGCCTATCCCTGCAGGCTTTCCAATGTAAAAACTGCCTTTTCAGAGAAAAGGCAGTGTTTACATTGCTGGCTAGTAACACCTCTAGTGGCAGTCACTCATAATGCCACTAGAGGTGCTTCCTGTGTCAGTTTAGCATTCAGCATCTCCACGCTCTGCATAGAGGCGCTGAATGTTCCTCATAGAGATGCACTGATTTAATGCCTCTCTATAAGAAGATGCTGATTGGTGCAGCACAACGTTTTGCTGCACATGCGCAACAGCCTCCAAATGCTTTCCTATTGGCTGATGATTTCAGCCTTAGAGCTTGGATCAGGCAATCTAAGGTGGGCCAGGAGCCAAAACAGCAACACAGGCACTATAGTGTCAGGCAGAGCCGTAATTAGAAACCACAGGGCCCCTATGTGAAAATTGTCCTGCCCCCCTCGCACCCTCGATGTGTGTCATTCTCCCTTTCCCCAGCACCTCCATGTGTCTCATTCCTTCCACCTAGCATCTTCATGTGTCTTATTTCCCCCCAAGCCCCTCAGTGAGTCTCATTTCCCCTCAGCCCCTCCATGGCTCCTCCCTCCCCCTGCAGTCCCTCCATGTGTCTCCTCCCCCCACCCCCCTCCCCTGCAGTCCCTCCATGTGTCTCCTCCCCCCACCCCCCTCCCCTGCATCCCTTCCATGTGTCTCTTTCCCAACCCCTCCATGTGTCTCTCTGTTTTTGAGGAATTGTCAAGGATCCTATTGCAATAGTCAGATGAACGCTGGCTGGCTTAGCCAATCAGTACCTCCTCATAGAGATGCATTGAATCATTGACAGTTCAGCGTCTCCATGCAGAGTGTGGAGATGCTGAACAGGAATACTGCACACTGTGCAGCAGTGCCCCAGCAAGAACCTCTTGTAGCCACCTGAGGAGTGCCCACTGGAGATGTCCCTAGGGCTGCAATCTAGACTGGCAGAGAATTTGGGGATTTGCAATCTATTAGCAGATAGATTCTGTCTATGCCAGCAAAAAGCATGATTTAAGAGTTTACTGGCATCCGCTGAAAAGAATAGTTTAGCAACAGCTTTAGCAAATATAAAACATTACTGTACACACTCATAACCTGTTACAACTAAGATATTAATGACTAATTGCGAAAACACGGGAATCTTGCTAGCATTGACATGCCATTCTCTATTATTCAAGCTCCTGGTTTATCTAAGGTAAAATATGAATGTGCTACTTCTGAGATCGACATAAACAGATATGCAGACTACACTTAGCCTTCGGGCAAGGGATTTCAGGAATAATACATTTTAAGCAATGTGAATAATTATTCAGAATTTTTTTATAATTTCTTAGAATTTTACTAGTCACGCTTATAAAGACATACTTTTTTCCGCTGCTGAATATATAATTGAGATAGCCGGGACTGATATACCGGTGATAATTTGTAACAATTGCGGGGCAGAGTTCCAAAAGTAGATCAATCAGCAGGTTTCCACTGTGATCACTCAGATATTGTATGTTCAGAACTGCTCTTTATACATAACTCACATTCTCACAGCACAATACTAAAAACCTCAAGCATTTTATTTTGTTTTCGTATTATTGCAAGGTTTTATGTCAGACTGTTAAAAAATTTGTTTTTAAAATTCCATTCTTAGGAAGAAAGCCAGATGTCACTGCTAACAGAAAAGTAGGACTGCAGTCGCTAGCTAAGAGCGTCAGCTCTGTAGAGCAAGTCTGTTGGAGCAGAGCAGATGTGGCCCATGTGGGCCAGGTGCCCGGGTCAGTTATGAAAGCATACTTAAATGATTTGACACCTTACCATAGAATGCCACCAGGGCACATGCGGCACCATAACCACTACATCAGGCTCTATTGGCCATGGTCCTTATCATGTTCCTTTTAAAGATCTTACAACGTTCGGCACTTCAGATGCTTTGGACTACATCTCCCATAACGCTCTCATAGCCGTAGTGCTGGCAAAGCATCATGGGAGATGTAGTCCCTATGACATTTCACATTTTGGTACTCAGGGCCTGTCTGCCGATGAGGCTGCTTCAATGCTAATGCGCTCTACATGCAACAAGCTGATTTACACACATGAAGCGCTTTAAAAACTCCCAATTCTTTCAACTAATATTGATGGGAAAGAAACGGAAAATCTTTATCAATATTGAGTGAAAGAAAATCTTATACTTTTAGTGCTAAAAAAAAATAAATGCTATTTTTAGTCTATCTCTATGTTAGCCAGTTGTGTAATTAGGTTGTTTTGGAGTACGCAAGAGTATCTTACTAAGACTATTTCTAAACATTTTTGCTGTAGTTTAGACTCACATCATTACAGCTGGGAGATCTGCTATGCACTTGCACAATATAAATATTCTTAGCTCCTAACAATCCGTGACACGAGTGTAAAAACAGAGATCCCCTGTAGTAAAAAGGAACATTGGGCTATGTTGATGTCACCCTAAATAGGTCCATTAATTTTACTGATATCATCTAAAACCAAGGCTTAATGCAATATCTACTTCTCATAGCTGCTTTGATGGCTGCTATTGACTGGCTGAGGCACACACTGCCTTAGCCAATCCGTAATCAGGCCACAGTCACTATGAAGGGGAGTTTTTAATATTTTTCCACGGATTCAGTCTTCAGAAAGCTGGGATATAGGACAATTTGGCAAGGCTAGATTGTCACAGCCCTTTTGGAGCATTGTACACACAAATAGAGATGGCACTCACCAAACCGTCAGGGATAAAGGAGATTGAGTGCATGATGGTCCAGAGCGGCAAACCCCCAGTGTTAAAATAGCTATATAAAAAAAATCCGGTACTCATAAAATCCCCAAAACAGCAAATTTATTTGGAAGTTGGAACCCTCAAGCAATGTTTTTTGTATTGCTGTTTTAGCCATTTTAAGACACCCTCTGGTCTAGATTCAGTGTCTCACACGTTTACCTCATACAAGAATATTTACTGGAGAAAAACATTTTATACTTAGATTCCATGTCTTTTATTCGTAATAAATTGTGACCTATTTGTGTTTATTAAAGCAGGAAACTTGTCAATTTTTTGTAGGAGTGTGAGACATAGGAATAAAATGTGACTAATTATCCCAAATTCTCCCAGCCTCCAGTATGCACAAAATGCAAACCTGCACGGACACTAAAGGGCTAATACAACTTTTTTTCCACTTCCATTATTTTTCTAAATGTTCGATGTCAGATTTACATGTTCTAAAATTTAGAGTGTAATCCACACATTTTAAGCTAACCTAATCTTCATAAGAGATTACCATCTTTGGCATCTACAGGGATGAAGCTGGCTGTTGCTTTTTACTGAACCCTTTGTCACTTTCATTTCTAAGAACATTTGACTTTGCCGTAATAATATTAAAAATGAGCATTGCTAACATTCTATAAATTGACAAAAGTTTATTCCTGAGGCATTTTTAAACAAAGCCACACACCCGCTACGTGTCCTCTCACCATAAAATCTTTCCAATTGCCATGGGGAACAAACTGTCCAAAAATATTCATCAACCTCCTATTATTATTCTGACGGTACACATAGCTATGAAATGCAACGAACACAGAAAACGTTCACAGAATGTTGTCCATTTACAGCTTAAATATAGTTTTCCCAAAATATGGTTTGTTTTCATACCGAATTATTGTAAAGGTAAGCTACTAAGTCCTGAACTTGTAGGACCAAATGAAAAGAAGAAAAAAATGAGGCAGAAATTTACTATTTAACATCTTTAAAATCAGGGGTGCCCAATTGGAAGATCTTCGAATGTGTTAAAAATACAGCTCCTGTGGCGAAACCAACTTCGCCACTGTGAACTGGAGAAGCCTGGTTGCTAGCCTCCTGCCCTGCGACTATGGCCCCTGGACATATTGCACTGTAAAAACTATATTTGGGCATGTAATAGTTTATATTACTGCTACTGGGCCTTTAAGGGCCATCCGTGGACCTATTGGGACTTTTGGGATACTGTACCTTTAAGACTGTGGAGCATATTACAGTAATACTGCTTTTAGTCCTTTAATATCATGTATGCATGTATGTGTTCAGTTAACCTGGGTTATATGTATGCAGCATTCTCTGATTGTTCGGTAGAATCACTCCATTCAGTATATTGAGTGAAACTACCGAACAACCAGACCACCCAGGAATAAGTGTGCCTCCAATTACCGTTTGCAACAATGTTGCAAACGGGTAATTGGCAATCAGTGTAATGTATTCTTTGTCCTCTGGGTGGCCGCCATTCGGGAAACGAACACGTGGCGGCGCCCATCTTAAACTCCCGAACAGCGGTGTTTTGCCGTCGAGTGTCTGGAACTAAAATCGGACACTCGACTAGGCAAACACCGCTGAGACCTCCATACTTCCAGAAATTCGTATGGAAACTACCGAATGGTCCGCCGTTCGGTAGAAAGAACCCCACAAACAAGGGAATTCATTCAAACCCTCTCCAGGCTCTATAACACAGGCAATTCGCCTGTTTTCATTCCCTTGTCTGTGACCGACCGCAGGGCCAAAATGCATGGAACTGTTTTCGGATACTTTACCCATGCGGTCGGTCAATACTTTACAGTCCCATAACTCCCGAACCCTTTATCCGAATGGGCTGATTTTAACGTATGTTGTTCCTCCAGACTAGGGCTATCTGGAGATATTGGATTTGTGGATGTACCCCAAGTATTTAGGGTACATCCAAAACTTGGGTAAAACTATGTCCATGTTAATTGTGTTAACAGATAAGTTAGAGGGAGGAGATGTGTGGGTTGTACCTTAAACTGGATTGGTGTATTGCAAATCCCTCCCTTGCATGGGAGAATCTCATATAAGCCTGTGTGTGAATAAATCAGAGTTGTTCCTGTTTAACCCTCAAAATGAAGTGTCGTCTCGTTCTTGGGGGGGATTGGATGCTGACTGCCAGGAGTGTAAGCGGATTGTATGCTTTTCTTGTTCAGCTGTTCCAGTTCGGAGTGTTATCTTGTATCCAGTTCGGGAGTTTGGTGTTCTGCAGTAGCTGTGCCGGTCTCTCAAAAGGGGATTATCGCCTAAACGGATTTTATTCCCTTTTATGCTGAAACGGTCCGTTACAGCTCCCATGATGTTTTGTCATTCTAAAGACATTCTAAAAGCATGCAAAGCATCATGAGAGTTGTAGTTCTACAATTTCTGGTGATCCACCTTTTCAGCACCCCAACTTCATATTGACCTTCAATAGCACATATTTAGAAATCTCAATTTGAAAGCCATTTAGCAATTGATACATTTCTGTCATCCTATACTTTGTATGAATTCAGACATTTTCAGATTGAGACAAATTTGGACGTTCTGGACTTAGCTCCATTAGTACCTAATAATTGATTTTAGCAAATGCCCAAATTGTAAATTCTGGTTACATTTGAAAATGTAGGGCTTAGCTAATTGGCTGAGAGCCAATCACTCTCAACCAATGAGCCAATGGACATTCTTGCTTAGGAACGTCCTGCTCTATGGTATTAGTGTCACGGTTATGATGCTGGGACTATTCCTTTAACAGTTTAATTGTACTAAAACTTACAAAAAAAGTTGCAGGTCATTTGAAAACGTCTTTTAAAATCCGTCATTAAATGTCCATCATATGAGTCGTCCTGGCTATATGCAAAAGATTACAAATGAATTACACAATATATACCACCAATCTGCTATATTGAATAGTACTCAGAGATATTTGCTGTTCCATTAAAGTATCAATAAGCTTTGAACATTCCGCTATCTCTGTGTATACAATCATTAAACTTGGCAAACCTCATTTCATGTGCTGTGGAAAAGTATCTTTTGCAATTACTCTTCAAATTAGGCCTAATGATGTAGATTATAAAACCGCTCAACAATAAGGAACTGGAAATAACTGACCCGGTGAATCACAGCCCTCATCAATCTAACAAATAACATCTGCTCCCTGTAGGTCAGGATAATCATTTTATGTCACAAAATGACACATAAAAAGAAAAGCATGTCGGCAAAGGTGTACAGTAGGCCTTTCAATGCCGTAGCAGAGAGAGAATACAGTGCAGGCCTAGAGGCGAAGGAGATGCTGAATGGTCATTTGTAGACATGGGTGAATGTTCTGCTAAATCTGTGAATGTGTCTTCGGGTTTGGCAAACGTAGACTTGGTTATCCAGACCTCTTACAGGCTCAAGTGAGATTTAGTTAACCCCCTTATTTATGTAAAGATGTCAGTATAGATGAAGAACATAGTGATCTAAACCAGCCGATTCAGATTATTATTAAAGGACCACTATAGGCACCCAAACCACTTCAGCTTAATGAAGTGGTCTGGGTGCCATGTCCCTCTAGTTTTAACCCTGCAGCTGAAAACATAGCAGTTTCAGAGAAACTGCTATGTTTCACTGAGGGTTAATCCAGCCTCTAGTGGCTGTCTCACTGAGAAAATCACAGTGAGAAGACGCTGGACGTCTATAGGAAAGCATTGAGTAATGCTTTCCTACGGGCGGTTTGAATGCGCGCGCGGCTCTTGCCGCGCATGCGCATTCGGATCTGATGACGACAAAGGGAGGAGAGTTACCCAGCACCAAGGGAGCCCGACGCTGGAGAAAGGTAAGTGGCTGAATGGGGTTTTAACCCCTTCAGCCCAGCGGAAGGGGAGCCCTGAAGGTGGGGGGGACCTAATGACCCTATAGTGCCAGGAAAACAAGTTTTGTCCTTTAAGGGGGAAGCAGCTATATCTCCATCCTATAATGGATAGAGCGAGGTAATCTGAGGTTTCCTTTGGATTTGAAGACTGGAAAGCAACATCCTTGGTGGTTGCTATAACATCCCAGAAGAAAAAAAAGTTCATGGTGGCCTCCAGCTTGCTAAACCTTCAGTTTACACTCATGAACAATAGTGTAAACAGATCTACTTTATGGTTCACCAGAACTCTTGTCACCCACGATTCCATTAATCCGATCAGAACACATGCATGAGTACCAGTGTGTACGCTGCTAGTGGTGCCCAATTCTGGTTCTAACCTTTAAAGGAACACTGTAGTGTCAGGAATACAAAAATGGTTTTACTATTTAATGTGATTTTACTCAAATTTTTTCCACGTTGCTCTGTTCTCGTCTTGATGATCTCATCCAATCCAATGCTTTGCCATAGGAAAGCATTAGGAGGCTATTGTGCATGCGCGGCAAAACACGTTCAGAGCCAAGCACCATCCCCTAATAGAGCTGCATTGAATCAATGCATCTCTATGAGGAGCGCCCAGCTAAGGCTTATTATAACTGGTGTAGTCTGTTTTGGGTTTCTCCTACTGTTACTTGTAGTGAGATTGGCGCCCTAATCACATACCACCAAAACTCATTCCTTGTCTCCAGACCATGATTCTATTATTCCATAGCAAAATTAAGCACTGGAAACTTTATCCTCTTAAACAACTAACAACCTATTATTTATTTTTATTTTGATATTAAACTTTTGATATCCTTATGATATAAACGCAACTGAAATTAAGTAATCAATAGAAAGCCGAGTCATAAAGGTTCCTGCAGCACGTATATCTAAATATTTCAGATAATGATTGCCAAACAGCGCTTCCTGGTAATCTCCGATAGATAGGAATAACGATTCTAGATTCATACAATATCGTCAAATATCGCTAATTTGGTATATACTTATTAAGAAAAATAAAAAAAGTGCACAACATATATATGAATGTCCAAGGATGCAATATGTACAATAGTGTATATGTACGTGTGAATTTGGATGTACTTTTTGTAATCACTGCACTTAACAAAAATAAAGAATTTAAAAAAAATTGTGATACGTGATGCCTCATGGAACTACTCTTATGCTTTATGAATAATATAAATTCAATAATGACTCAAAAAGTAAACAGATCTGTCTGAAATATACCATACTAATTGAATTTCCTAAATCCATGCAATAAAACGTCATAGAGCAATGTGTCCATCCGCGGCAGAAATTAATTATGTAGACTCATTTTTAAATAAACATTCCTGTGTCAACATTGCACAGCCATAAAAATTGCTAGAGGTATGTAGTTATTAAACTAGCTAGACTATGTTGAGAAAGTCTGAATATAAAAATCATATTCAGGGTGGCATCCTGACGGGACATTGCTGTAAATTGGTTCCTTAGGTGAAATTTGACTAATATAACCTTTACTGCCTTTCTGTACACTGTACGGTGTAATACTAAGGGGACATGTACAGTTTACCTAAGGGGAAATGTACACAAGCCTGTCTTTTATGAGCAGCATGCCGTGCCCTTGAGCAAAAGTAAAATAAAATGTCCTTTCTAAGTTAAATAAGGCTTTTAACTATACATTTCATTAAAGGACCACTACAGGCACCCAGACCACTTCAGCTCAATGAAGTGGTCTGGATGCCAGGTCCCCCAGTCTCAACCATGCAGCTTAAAACATAGCAGTTTCGGAGAAACTGCTATGTTTACATTGCAGGGTTCATCCAGCCTTTCGTGGCTGTCTCCCTGACAGCCACTAGAGGCGCTCCTGCGATTTACACAGAGTAAAGTGCATTTATTTGACGCTGGACGTCCTCACGGAGTCCAGTGGCAAATGAAATCCCCGTAGGAAAGCATTGAGTAATGCTTTCCTATGTGCGGGTTTGAATGCGCGCGCGCCTCTGGCGAGGGAGGAGAGGTCACCAGCGCTGAGGGAGCCCGGCGCTGGATTAAGGTAAGTGGCAGAAGGGGTTTTAACCCCTTCAGCACCGAGGGAGGGGGCTCCTGAGGAAGGGGGCTCTCCAAGAGCCTATAGTGCCCAGGAAATGGGTTTATTTTCCTGGCACTATAGGATCCCTTTAACCCCTTAAAGGAACACTATAGTCACCTAAATTACTTTAGCTAAATAAAGCAGTTTTAGTGTATAGATAATTCCCCTGCAATTTCACTGCTCAATTCACTGTCATTTAGGAGTTAAATCACTTTGTTTCTGTTTATGCAGCCCTAGCCACACCTCCCCTGGCTATGATTGACAGAGCCTGCATGAAAAAAAAAACTGGTTTCACTTTCAAACAGATGTAATTTACCTTAAATAATTGTATCTCGATCTCTAAATTGAACTTTAATCACATACAGGAGGCTCTTGCAGGGTCTAGCAAGCTATTAACATAGCAGGGGATAAGAAAATCTTAATTAAACAGAACTTGCAATAAAGAAAGCCTAAATAGGGCTCTCTTTACAGGAAGTGTTTATGGAAGGCTGTGCAAGTCACATGCAGGGAGGTGTGACTAGGGTTCATAAACAAAGGCATTTAACTCCTAAATGGCAGAGGATTGAGCAGTGAGGCTGCAGGGGCATGTTCTATACACCAAAACTGCTTCATTAAGTTATAGTTGTTCAGGTGACTATAGTGTCCCTTTAAGGACCAAACTTCTGGAATAAAAGGGAATCATGACATGTCACACATGTCATGTGTCCTTAAGGGGTTTAAACACCTGCTGCCAATTCAGTCATTTGTAACAGCTCACTAAATGTCATATACACAGTATGTAGGCCATCTTTGACATTTACTACTTCTGCATTTCTTCGTTTTTTCTATATTTTGAGAGCATTAAACTTCAACCGTCATATTTACTTGCAACCACTTCTCAGTAGTTTGAGTCTTACCTGGATAAAGCCAACATTTTCCAAGTATATATATATATATATATATATATATATATATATATATATATATATTGCTTACTCAGAAAACCCATTAATCGGTTGGGTAGGTATCTTGATTTATTTATAACCACCTCTCAGTAGGTTGGGCCTCATTAATCTAGGCAGACCTGCCTTCTTGCATATACACTGAGTTAGAGGTTTTCCATCAGAATAATACTTGGTGGACCTTATTTCCTGCTGTTTGGTACCTTCCAAAATCTTTAAGAATAAACATGATTTGAATTCGATCGGTCAATAACCTTTTATCATGTCCAACGATAAAAGGTTACACTTCAATATCTACCACATTTTCTTTGTAACTTTTAGTCATTTAGGAGTCCTTAAACCCCTTGGTCTGGTGGTGGACCACATTACTTTCACACTATAAGAATGTTAATGAGTCTTTTATTGTCTCAACCGTCATATAACTTTCATTACACATTTGCTTTGCCGTTTCTTAAATCCCTAATCTTTTATGCGTACAACTCATGTATTGAGTTCGAATTAAACATGTTTCTGAACAAGTGTGTTTTTCAAGTTTGGGAAAGTGTTTTTCTCATCCCAGTCAATAAATTGTAGAGTAGGATGCTAGCGTTTGATAAGTGTACATGCAGTCAGAAACCAATTATTTAGATGAAAGCTGGGATATTGCAGAACAATTGGCATCCTCCCCTTAATGACTGCTTACAAATTGTAGCTTATCTTTTTTTTGCAACATGCATAATCCAATTGTTTTTTTTTCCCCGGAGATTGGAAGTCTAAAGGGAGATAGAATGTTAAAATTGTGATTTAAACAAGTCCTAGCTGGCAGTACAACAAAGATCTATTATCCTATACGTGCGTAGCATATGATAAAGTGACTTTGCAAAGATTTGATGGATTTTATTGTTAAACAGGTTCTCTGTATGTTTTTTTATAGCATCTTTTGGGAACCATATTCCTAAATTCATATTTTAGGGACGCAGGAATATGTGGGTTTATGAGCTCTCAGTGCAGCAGAACTTACAGTTATAATAATGTATCCAGCATGATTCCGCAAGTCTGAGTCTATTTTACCGGACGAGCATGTTTGTTTTGATTCGTGATTCAGAATTCCACCTGGTGAGAATGACCAATAGAGGAGAAAAATGCAGGCGCAGTAAAAAGAAATGTTTGTGTATACAGTTAACAAATATATAATAAATAAATATAGATTTTTTTAAATGTATTTTTTACTACACGTCCTCTTTTTTCCTCTAATAACTTTTCTCACTTGATCTGTGAACCAAAGGGCGGGATAATGCGCTTATCAGCGTACTGCAAAATATATACATAATATTTATATTTAGTATAAATTCTGCAGTACACTGATTGGCCCATTTTTGCGCCCTGTTGGCTCATCTGATAAGTTTTCCTGGAACGAAGAGGCCACTGATTTCTGGGTATCTTGGAAATTTAAGAGTTTGACCCAATCTGACAGCTCATTGCAAATTTTATGTGACAGTCTCAGATATCCTTTCTCCGGGATGGGGACGTGCTTTTGCATTACATTAAATTTAGGGTTTAACTGCCCCTTTCTGATCAGTCTTTTCACCCAGGTCTTATTAATGAATTTCAAGGACAGGTAAGTTACATTTTGCTGGGGACCAAACTGCTATTTTACCAGTATAGAGAAAATACATTTGTGTGCAAGCTTTCATGTTTGCTGATAAGAGTATTGGTGACCTAAATTTAGGTTGATCTCAAACTGGGCAAAATTTCTCATCCTCTTCACACGGGGAAATGAATACTTGGCACGTAGACATCTTAAGGAATCTAACTGATTCAGTAACTCACCCAAGCCCTGCTTCACTAGTGGGGTCAAACAAAGGAAGAATTCATAGCAAGACAGAATGTCTACTGGTAACATTAATATGTTACTAAAGATTATTTGTCCAATGGTAAAAAAAATGTAGGTAATTTAATAAAGGTCTCGAAGATGATTACCAACAATCCAATACCAGTATTTAATCAGTAACATTTTCTGAACTATATATATATATATATAAATGGTGGGCCAAAATTCAGAGTGAGGTTTGAGGAGTCAACAACTTCTTTGTTATTAATTATTATTAATTAAAATATTATTCTTTTTTTAAACGAATTTCAATGATATTATATACAATGAATGCTTTGTTTGACTAGGTACAGAAGATGACATCTTTTAAATAAGCTCCATTTGTTCGTAACATTAGTTAATGTTTGAGGCTTCAGCGCTCAAATTTCTGCCCGATAAGGTCGCATTATACGGTGCATTCGGTATTGTGCAATTGGCACTGATTAATTATTCATGGATTTTCTGTACCCCAGAAACAACGGTTTTGCTTATTAAGCCATTTAAATATAAACAAGCTTCTTCAGACATGATGAGTTTATATATATATATATATATATATATATTCATTGTTTTCTCTGACTAATTAGTTTTTCCTTCGTGAAATTACCTATAATGAATCTCCCAAGACTCAGTTATCATTAACATTGAACTACTAACAAATAGGTTATTTACATGTCAAATCCTATTCTGAAAATATGTAACTGTTAAGCATCACCTGCATATCTCAAGTTGGACTTTGAGAAGTCTTCATTGGGAGCAGAAACACGAGAAATCATGCTTCCATGGCTATTCCGGAGTTTCTTGACATGCAAATGAGCACAGATAGGCATCGTGTCTCAGACTTCATACCCTTAAAGGGACACTATAGACACCCAAACCACTTCCGCTCATTAAAGTGGTCTGGGTACAGTGTCCCAATTGCACTTAGTGCTGCAATGTTAAACATTACAGTTCCAGAGAAACTGCAATGTTTACATTGCAGCACTAAGTCTGTCTCCAGTGGCTGTCTACCTGATAACGGACTTTTGTTCCAGTAACTGACGCTAGACATTCTCACGCAGCCGGCGCATGCGCATTAGCACGACCCTCGTTGACGTTGGCTCTGGGATCAGGTAAGTAAATAAAGCATTTTTAACCCCTTACCTACCACTGCGGTCAGTGGAGGGGGGGGGGGGGGAAGGTGCGAGGGAGTGGGAAGGCATAGGGTGCTTTAGTGCTAGTAATACACTATATAGAACTATAGTATACCTTTAACAATGGATACTGTATTAAACACACATTTTTTTAACCAAAGCATGGGCTAAGATCCAAAAGGACCAATGGCCAGAAATAAGGAATAGACTTCATTCTTTTGGGTCTCGTCAGCATGGGGAGAGTTTCTGATCTGAAAGTTGTATATTCTGTACAAAACACACCAAGAGGAAGAGTTTGTGCTCTGTATTTTTGTCTGATGTCTTCCATAGATACACGTGTTTGAAATGCCCATTGTTCACAGTTTCACATTGCATCTAGTTGTTCATTTTTCAAACACACGCCAACACTTTCACTAACTGGGTCTTTATTGTTGCTCCTGTGGGAGTTTGTTTCTTTTAGACTGAAATGGTTGTAGGTCTGTTTGCGTAGAATGTGTAGAATATAATACAGACATTCTATTCATCACGCAGCGTCGTACAAACACTGGATTGAATATTGTTTGACATGTTGCTGCACTATCTGGCAAGCAGCACAAGGCCGGGATTTGGCAGAAATACGATGGGTTCACAGTTAACATTAATTGGAAAGTAATAAACACAGATATACACACCTAATATATTTACATTGAAATACTGGAGAAAATATGCAATTAATTTAATGAATGAAGTGTGATATGTGTTAAGTAGAAAAAAATGCACTTTTTCAGACTTCAACCTGATAGAATTCAAAGCATTTCAGTGATATGCAGTGGTCACGGAGCCTGGAGTCATGAAAGACTGCACATACAGCATTTAACCTCTCAGCGTCATTGGGGTGTCATCAGCCAGTCCAGAGATAGTGTTCCGGACTGGCTAATGTCTATTTCAGAGAGCGTCAGCGAATGGATGGTGACGGACGCAGCTTTTGGCTTCCGTGGCTCTAAGGAAGCTAAAAGCTCATCATTGGACCATAAGAAAGCATCTATATCCTTTAATATAAATCCATAAATTACATGGACTGAAAGAAGCAAAACTCGCAAGCTCTTCTGATCTACCTAACTTTGCCATCTGACACCAAGTACTTTTGCATTTCTCTTGCAAATAAATTTATAAAATAAATAAATAATTTTGAAAAAGGCAAGGCCTGACTGCCATGCCGAATGATCGCATCCTAAGTGAGCTCCGACACATCTCAAACTTTATTACAGTTATTTTACAGATTATTTCCCCTTCAGCAATCCCAGCTACCTTAAAAGATCTCATAGCACAAACATTGCTATATCTGAGAGGCTTCTGCAGACACACTGTTGAATTACGCGGATGGCCGTGGCTCCATTTCCTGAACAGGCCCTACCAGAGAGAGAAGGCAACTAAAGAGAGTAATATTTTAGAAGGTTGTGTACAACCCCTCGATGAGCAGTGGTAAGTAGAGGCCATGCTTTGATAATCCTATTCCCTGGGGTCTACAAGTGGGTCTTTGCCAACTTCAGCAGGCATATACTGTCACCACAATGGGATCCACATATGGGCTATCATGCCTGATACAGATCTTTCCATTGTGGGACTTTGCTCAGCCCATGCAAGGCATCGGTTGAACTGGGTTCTGTGTCCGGGACCCTCCTTGGCATCGTGCCAGTCATCACTTCCTTCCACAATGAAACCTGTTGAGCACCTGTTTTATTTGATTGTTACACTTGTCATTTAGCCACTGTTTTTTTTTGGTTTTTTTTTAGCGATAGTCTCTTGCGTTGTCGTTGGCTGTTGATCTCTGGGATATCAAGGAGGTGGGCTGTAAGTCAGTGGCTGTGTATATGGGCTAGTACCTTGTACGTCTAGGGGGGTTACAGAGGCGGGTAGGGTGGTTGGAAGGCGGGGGGGTCGCGCTTACGTTCGTAGGTCTCTATAGTCTCCATGAGGCCAGTACCTCACGTCGTGGTGCGGGGTTGGTTCGGTGGATAGGCCTTGATCTGTCTGAGTCAGTGATCTGTGGTGGGCGCTTCGGGTCAGGAGCCTGCTCGGGGGGATGTGGGTCTCGTGGTGAGAGTTAGGGGGGGAGGGGGGTGAGGGTGTTCGCCCTTTGTAGGTTTCGGGTGATGAGGGTTAGCCACTGTTTTAATGCCTCCTTTACTGTTTTCTATGCTCTTTATGTGAGGCACTTTCTGACTACTTCAGGAGCCTCCTGGGGGTTTCACTCTTTGTACTGCAATTGACCCTCTAATTACACTTACTAATTGTTTAATGATCACTTCATCACCATATGTCAATCCACACGATTTACTGTCTACTTATCAGGCACCATCTTACAAACCAAAATGCTCATACCTATTAACCCCTTAAGGACACATGACATGTGTGACATGTCATGATTCCCTTTTATTCCAGAAGTTTGGTCCTTAAGGGGTTAATGTGCCTACATTTTCTCATCAAACATATAATGACATGTTTGTCGTCATTTAAATTACATTACTTAAAAAATGAGTGTTGGTTAAACCCGAACGATTCACTTCTTTTTCACCTGTGTTGATATACTTATGTATTTATATATTGTACTGTCTTTTGTACTGACCTTTGCTCGTACTATGTTGTTCCCAATCTCCCAGTCAATAAAAATTGATTTACAAAAAAAAGTAAAATATTTGTACAAAACACTTGGAAATAATAATATTAATAACAATAATAATATATAATAATATATGCTTTATATTTGCATGATGTCCTTCATTGTTATAAGGTAACTGTATTGCTATAATGCCACCCTGTGGCTCTATCTTGAATAATTGTCACACGGCAAAAATAAATAAATACATTCAACAATTTGTTAAAATGTATTATTATTATTATTTTATTATTTATATAGCGCCAACAAATTCCGTAGCGCTGTACAATGGGATGTAACTATACCAATGCCTTAAAGCAGGCCTACCCGCTTCTCACAATCCCCTAATTAAGCTATAGAAGCTGTTCTTGAACCATTGGAATAGATAGAAGCTCAAGTAACGTCTGTAATGCATGGGTTTTAAAAGACTAGTATTCCTATGGCATGTACAAACAATTAAAGGATACTGATATTAGCGACGTGTTAGGTTATGTGCTGCCCTTTGAATAGCCAAGTTCACCCTACCTGATGTGCTATAAAGACATAAGAACCACAAGTTAGCCTCCTCAATAAGTCACCTACTCCTTGTATGTTAACTTGAAGATATTGTTTCTCAAATTCACAACTTCACAAACATCACCGATTTGTGACCAATCACATCCTTTATGAAAAGTTTAAAGTCAGTCAAATAAACAAACTGTGTTTAGGTGGAGAACAAACCATTAAAGGGCCACTATAGTGCCAGGAAAACATACTCGTTTTCCACCCTCAGGGCCCCCTTCCCGCCGGGCTCTGGAGAGAGGAAGGGGTTAAAATCTTACCTTTCTCCAGCGCCGGGCGGGGAGCTTTCCTCCTCCTCTCCTCCTTCCTAGCGACGTCATCGGCTGAATGCGCATGCCACGCGCGCATTCAGCCAGTTCATAGGAAAGCATTTACAATGCTTTCCTATGGACGCTGGCGTCTTCTCACTGTGATTTTCACAGTGAGAAGCACGCAAGCGCCTCTAGCGACTGTCAATGAGACAGCCACTAGAGGCTCTAGAGGCTGGATTAACCCTCAGTGTAAACATAGCAGTTTCTCTGAAACTTCTATGTTTTAAAAAAAAAAAAAAAAAAAGGGTTAATCCTAGATGGACCAGGCACCAAGACCACTTCATTAAGCTGAAGTGGTCTGGGTGCCTATAGTGGTCCTTTAATTTCAAAGCAGAACTGAGAGTAATTGTAAAAAAAATATTATCAGCACTATCAATAGATTGTATAGTAGTAAAAAATTAACTCTTACTACTCCAAATTACACAATAGAATAAAACATTCAAAATTGCCTATAATTTGTGTTAACCTTTTTTCCATCGGATGCTCAGATTTATTAAAAATGTAAGTTAAAGATTTGGCAAGTGACGTAGCAATTGGGTTTAATCCTGGCACAGTCAAGGCACTCAATGGATTGGAACATTAAGAAACATTGTATCTGTTGCTATTTCTCTTTTTAGCTTTCTCTAAGCTGAAGATAATTGCAATGACCAGAATTTGCAGTGCAGTGGAGTCTGATTCTTAGAGGTATGCCTATCCCCAGTTATAGAAGTGCTTTACGTGTGATGAGTGTCCCTTTAAATTTTTCAAAGCATTGTATTTATCACTATCTACTACTCTTTGCTCTGTTTTATTTGGCCACTCAAAATGTGGACAGCTTCCTAAATGGATATCCCCACGAAAACTGGCAGAATTTACTATGAAGAAAGCGGTCACTTTTTAGATAACTTTAAAAAAACTCCAATAAATATGATCGAAATAATGACTCAATAATGACGGAATTTAATAAGCACTCTTCATAGCTGTTTGATAAATATTCCCGGATGTGATTCAAAAGGAGTCACAGTTGAACACCATGCCGGGTGACACTTACAGAGCAATGTTTCAGTGCTTAGAGCTCCATCAGATTCTAATTAACGTTATCCTTAAAATTCTATTTAAACCCTAAATATCAAAATCGGCTGAAGAAATCAATTTAGTGTTCATTTGTTCTATAACAAAGTTAGTGAATACACAACTTGGTACTTTCTTTTTTTTTTTTTTGTAAATCTTTTTATTAAGTAATCATATGTCATGTAAGGCAATCAGTATGATTAAACAGGTGAAACTCGCAGGTTTCTAACAACTATAAGATAAACAGTAAGTCAAAATGCAGATGTCTCAGCATTAGTATCAGCAAGGAGGCACGCAGGGCTCCGTATGAAAAAAGAATAACTTAAGTGTGAGATAAATGGTACAATAACATTGTTCACGGGAGAAAGGTAACATACAGGATGACATTTTCAGGGTAAGTTGGAAGTATCATACAATACAATGATATGTCGTTAGCTATTACGTATCGTTATTAGACATAGTAATCTGGGAGCTTAATATAAACATATGCGGTGTAGGCAGTGCCAGAGGCACCGGACAGGGTGAAAGCGTTAGATTGGGATGTCGAAGGATCAGATCAATAGGTGACCCGCCAATCCCTTTCTACTGTGGGTTCCCGGGACGGCGTAAGGTTCTCAGGGCGATCCCTGGAGGGTGGGGGTAATCATAGTCGAGAGTCTAATTGGGCGTGCCCATGGTGCACCCCAACATCTCCATGTTATAAGTGGGTCAGATTACGGTCTCCCTTCCCAACCCTCCAGTCAGGGTCTGTGAAATGCGAGAGTCCCAGTATGCTTTTGACCTGTCGTCCTCATTGATAGTGTAGCAAGCTCGCTTTAGTGCATATGAGTAAGTGGTGGTCTGTTTATCCAGCTAAGCTCAGTTTTGAGTGTGGTGTATGTCTATATGGTTAGCGTTGTGTGCTGTGGGCCTAGGCCTTTCTACGTCTCAGGGTTAGTCGGGGTGATGCGTGTTGCTAAGTTTAGCTCCTGTTCCCAGAGCACGGGGGTGTGTCCGAGCCCTGTGAGAGTTAAGAGTATACGTTCCCTAAAGGTGTATTGTGTTGTATGTGTAGTTTTATATCCCTTAAAATCTGGTTTATGACCTCCTGGTCTCAGTCCTCCGGTCCGAATCTTGTGGGGTGGAAAGAAGGTGAGGAGGGGATAGGTGGGGATAGAAAGGGGGAAAAAAGGGGGGGGGGAAGGTGAGGATAAGTAGGAGGGGGTCTGGTTGCGTCAAGTGGGTCCCACAGCTTGTGCCGCTCCGCTAGAGGTTGCGGGAGTGGTGTCCGATTGTCTATATCGAGTGATGTATGTGAACCATGGGAGCCACATTTCTAGATGTTTCGTTTCACGGCCTGTCAGGGAGGCCTGCATGCCTTCCGCCTCATATATATCTTCAACCCTTCGGATCCATTCTTTCTTAGTAGGTGGATCGCGTTGTTTCCAATGTGCTGGGATATTTGCTTTAGCGGCGTTAAGTAGGTGGCGTAGTATGGATCGTTTGTATGTCCGGATAGACAGTGGCGATATGTGAAGTAGGGCTAGTTCCGCGGTCCATTCCGGGATGTCTCCCAATATGTCGGAAACAGCGTCTTTAATCATCGCCCAATATGGAACGATGTCCCTGCAGTCCCACCAGATATGCATAAGTGATCCGCGGTCCGTCTGGCATCTCCAGCACAGTGGGGTGATCGATGGATAGATCCTGTGGAGTACGGTCGGGGTCCTGTACCAGGAGGAAATCAGTTTGTAATTAACCTCCTGATAAAACGAGCTCATAGAGCTTTTCTGTTGCCAGAGTAAAGCCGTGTCCCACTGTGCTGGGGTTAGTGACTTTCCAAGTTGGGTTTCCCATTGGCGTTGAAAAGTGGTGGCCTGGGTCGAGTCTCCTATTAGCAAGTGTTGGTATAATGTCGAGATTGCATGCTCTAGTTGCTCGCCTCGGTCGCAAAGGCCCTCAAACCAGGTGAGATCTCGGTGTAGACGATCCCTGTGTGGAATTGAGTTGTAGTAGTGTTGCAACTGTAGGTACCTAAGTACCGCGATAGGTGTCCCGGGGTGTGTACCCATGAGAGAGGTGAAGTCACGTAATTTGCCCCTGTCAAGGACCTGGTAGATGGGGATATATTCCCTGTCGCTCAAAATGGGCCATGCACCCGATGGTATACCTCCAGCAACCTCCGTGTTGTGTGTGAGTGGGATCATGGGACTAGGGGAGGGTGAGACGTGGCTCGCACTTCTCAGCGACTTCCAACCAAGTAACGTCTGTCGAATCGGGCTTCCTTCTTCCTCGTTGGGTGTTCGTCCCTTTGGGTTCCCCCAAACCTCCACCTCAAGTGACGGCCCCGCTAGTCCCCTGTCTAATGTGACCCATTGTTTTTCCACTGGGCTAAGGTGCCAGTCCAGAATCCGTTGCATTATCGTAGCCTGATGGTATTTCTTGATGTCTGGAAGGGCAAGCCCTCCACGGGGCCTTGGGCGGCATAGGATATCATGTCGGATCCTGGAACGTCCTCCGCGCCACACAAACTTGATGATAGCCGTTTTTAGGGAGGAGAAAAAGGTGCTTGGGATAGCCAGTGGAATCGTCTGCATGAGGTAAAGGATCCTTGGCAAGATATTCATTTTGATCACGGCTATCCTGCCGTGCCATGTTAGATGAGGATGAGACCACCTTTTCAGGTCTATTATAACAGATTTGAGGAGGGGGTCAAAGTTGAATCGGTAAGAGTCCTCCGGGGCTGTGGTTACCCAGACTCCCAGGTACTTCATTCGGCTTTGGCACCATGTGAAGGGGAATTGCTGGCCCAGGGATATATATTCTTCTGTAGGGGTTGTAATGTTCAGGACTTCGCATTTGGAGAGGTTAAGTTTGAAGCCTGAAATGCGGCCGAATTTGTCGAATTCTGAGAGGAGATTAGGAAGAGTTGTCCTGGGATTTTGTATGAAAAACAAAAGGTCATCCGCGTATGCGGCTACCTTGTGGTTTGTTGTCTGCCATGTGTACCCTTGGATGTCCGGGTTCATGCGGATCGCCTGGAGTAACGGTTCTAATGACATTGCGAACAGAAGGGGGGAAAGTGGGCAACCCTGGCGCGTGCCATTATTGATCGCGAAGTCCGCGGTCGTGGACCCGTTGACTCTCACGGTAGCGCGTGGATTACTGTATAGTGCCGATATCCAGGCCAGGAATCTCTGCCCACATCCCATCCGTTGTAATGTTGCCAGCATGTATTTCCAGTCGACCCTATCAAATGCTTTCTCCGCATCTGTTGAAAGAAGTAATAGTCGTGTTTTGGTCATTCTGGCGTGTTGCTGGATGGAGAACAGGCGAAGGGTACTGTCTCTCGCTTCTCGTCCCGGGATGAAGCCCGTCTGGTCCACATGGATTAGGTCCGGCAGAAGGTGGTTCAATCTGCTCGCCATGACCTTTGTAAACAGTTTGGTATCAACGTTCAGAAGAGAGATGGGGCGGTAGTTGCCGCATAGTAGTGGGTCCTTTCCTGGTTTAAGCATAACTGTGATGGTAGCTGCTAAGGACTCCGCACCCAGGTTCCCACCCTCGCCTACCGCATTGAGCGCCTTCGTCAGCCAGGGCAACAAAAGGTTAGAGAATCCTTTATAATATCCGGACGAGAAGCCGTCCGGTCCCGGGGCTTTGCCTGGCTTGGTCGTTTTGAGGGCTGCCGCTAACTCCTCCACGCTGAGCGGGGCGTCAAGTGCGTTCGCTGGGTCTTGGTTTATCATATTGGTGATCGTGGTGGACAAGTATTCCGTTATGCGCCTATCGTGGTTTCCGTCTTGTACTCCTTGTTGGGGTGGGCGTAGGTTATAGAGAGTTTGATAGAATGTTCTGAATTCATCGGCTATTTTTTGCGGGAAAGAGGACAGTTCGTTGGAAGCTAAACGCAGTTTCCGTATTTGCGTGCGAGGCATGGGGCCTTTTAATAGCCTTGCTAGGTATTTCCCCCCTTTATTGGCATGGGCATAATAAAATCCCTTTGTGCGTTGTATGGTACGAAGGTGTTTTTTAGTGATGAGCTCCTTAAGTCTCCTCCTGTGTTCCATCAATTCCCCATAGACACTGTGTAGCTGTGAGCGTTTATGTTGACCTTCTAGTGATGATATCTTCTGGTATAGGTCTGCCATTTCAATCATAGTTGTTTTTCGTTTATGCGAAGCGATGCGTATAAGTACCCCCCTGATGACACTTTTGTGGGCTTCCCACACGGATATTGGAGAGGCGTCGAGTGTATCGTTCTCCCTGAAGTAGTGTTCAAGGTCCTGCTTTATCTGGTCCTTCACGGTGGGGTCTAGTAGGAGTGCCTCGTTGAGTCTCCATGTCCATGATGAGGGGCGGAACAGGGGGGACTCCAACTCTATCCAGACCGAACCGTGATCCGACCATGTGGCGGGGTCTATCTCGGATCTAAGCAGGCGGGTAAGACCTTCTTGTGCGATGAAAAGGTAGTCTATGCGCGAGTAGCGGTTGTGGAGGACAGAGTAGTAGGTGTAGTCTTTGTCCGACGGGTGGAGCGTTCTCCAACAGTCGGCCAACCGTAGCTCCTCCAGGGATCTGCGAATAGATCGTAAGCTGGTCTGTGGGACGCAGCTATGCCCCGAGGAGGAGTCCAGGAATGGGTCTAAGGGTACATTGAAGTCCCCCCCCACAACTAGAATACCATCCGTGAAGTCTTCCAGTAGATGTAGGGCGTTTCGTAGGAATGGAGCTTGCCGCCGGTTGGGGGCATAGATATTAGCAAAGGTATATATTTTATCAGCAACAATCCCTTTGATGAAAAGGTATCGTCCTTGGGAGTCTTGAGCACATTCAAGTTCTTTAAACTCGAGTTCGGCAGCCAGGATGATAGCCGTACCTGCCTTGTGGGCCGTCGGGTGGTTGGAGAAGAAGTTATGTGGGTAGTGTCTATTTTGGAGTGTGGGCGCCGCGCCCGACTTGAAGTGAGTTTCCTGAATCATGGCAACTGATATGTGTTTTTTCTTTAGTTCCCTCAGAAGGTGCGACCTTCGTTCGGGTATGTTAAGGCCTCTGCAGTTTTGTGTGAGGATCCTAATAGGTGAGTCGCGGTAGGCCATTTTCGTGATATATTATGGTTAAGAGCCGGAGACACCTCTGTATCTGGGCTAAGTCGTGTTCCCAGGGGGGTGCAGCGGCTGAGTTCGACGTCCTGACGCAAGCCAGGGAAAGAGGGGGGGGGAGGCGAGAGGGGAAAAAGGCAAAGGGGGGAGGGGTGGGAGACAGACGGGGTAGGGTCAAGTAGTCAAGACCAGGTTCCGGATCCCAGGAGGATGGCGCCCGTTTAGGGCTAGTGTAGAAAAAGGGAGTTTTTAGTGTCTAATGCGATCTTTTAGTAAAAGATAGAGATATGGATAGTAGATCTCGTGCTGCAACTAGTGCTAGTGGTGCCTCGTTCCGGTACCTGCCCAGGAAGGGGGGGAACCACAGCCTAGCTGCTCAACTCGTAGCACGAGTGTATGGTGTGGGAAGCGCGGATCAGGCTCCGCCCAAGAGGGTAGGTCTAACAGGTGAAGGTATCGTCCGCCCCGTCCGGCCCCTATCTGCAAGCATTGAGTCAAGCGTGTCTGAGCATAATAAATGGGGACGTCTATGCTTCCTAGCAGCATAGGGCCAGTGTGAGGAGGCCGGCTGCACGTGAGCGTGCCCATTCCCAGCCCCCGTGGACCTCTCAAAACCCCTATACAGATTGTAGTCATGTGTCCCATATCACAGGACGGTGGGGGGGGGGGGGGGGGGGGGGGGGAGAGGTCTCCGTGACATCCCAAGTAACGCAATCACAAGCATTTTATCCAGCTGGTGTAAAGATAATGGGTTCGTCTATCCGACAGGTTTAACATACTATTGAGCAGATGCCAGTCCCGCCAGTGCACGGTCTCATGGTCGTAGTAAAGCAATGCAAGAACAGCATGCGTAGGGGAGCAAAACCTAAGGTGTAAGCCTAGGCGTGGATCAACATAATAATATAGGTCCCCCGAGGTGGCTCTTCGAAAAAAGAGGGGGGGGGGAGGGGGGGGGAAGGGGGGGGGGGGAAGGGGTGAGGGTGGTGCCGGGTATTAGCCTGGTTGGCATCGTGTGTGGGTCGGGAGTGGGGGTGGGTGGGAAAGCCACGATAACACTATAACCTCACTGGTGGGCCTGCAACATCCATGCGGGGAAAACAACATTGCAGGGAACGTGTAAAACAACCCCAGTGCTGTCCCCCACCCCGCACCCCGTACCTGAAAACATATTGCAAATACATATGAGTGAATAAATGGAGAACGTTATTGACAAAAAAATCATATCTATATGGCAGTATGGGGGTCAGAGGTCCTAGGGTACTATGCATAGCCCATGTCGCTTCTCCGCCACCATGCCACCTCACCCCCCTCCAGCAACGAGCGTTACTCGGGCGGGGGGGGAGTCATGTCTGGATACACACAACATTCCCTCCATGCCCACCACCCCACCACCCACTCCCGAGAGCAGTTACCAGTATACATATGTTGGCCGTTCCAACCCGATCTATCAGCATTACGTCACCCGGTGATGGGGACACATTCGTAACCGGGTGATGTGAGGGATAGAACTAAGATCATGCACGATGTCCCCCATACACCCCCCACCCCACACCCCACATCTATAACATTTTAGGCCAGAAGGCTATACAACACAGAGAAGATGAGGTAAAAAAGGGAAACAATATCTACGTGGTGTCATGGGAGTCGGTCCTCTCAGGGTGCAGTCCATATTCCATGGGGTGTAGCTGTGTGGCTCAGTCCCCCCCGGTATCCCCCCTCCCAAACCATCGTGCCCCAGTCCCAGTGAGGAGGTTCCGCTTCGGATGGAACAGTGGGAAAGCCCCCGTAAGGAGCGGTGCCGGCAGACCTCCGCCAGGTTGGAATGAGCCCCGGGGTCTGGGTCTCCAGCCCATGGGTATCCCAAATCCCATCCCCCCCCCAAAAGAAAAAGGGTGGCCCAATGTACCTGTGATTAGAACCTGCCTCGAGGAGGGCCAGGTTAGCTGGGAGGCTGGAGTCAATAGCTGTACGAGGGGTTCGGGAGCAGTGTCAGGATACGGCACAGAACCAGGGTCCAAGGAGAATGAAGCAGGTCTTACTCTTCCGGAGAAGTCGGGTTGGGACGCCGTCTGGAGGGCTGGGTGGAAGGGGATCGGGCTTCTCTTCTTCGAGACGGTCTCGGTGGTCTCGTCGGGGGGGCCGCCGGGCCCAGGATCCAGTTAGGTACAGCAGGAGGGGGAAGGCCTAGGTCTCCCATGAATCGAGGAACATCTTCGGGCCACCGGATAGAAGTCCATCCATTGCGATGCCTGGCCATGAGGGCGAAGGGGAACCCCCATTTGTAGGCGATGTCACGTTCCCTCAATGCAGTAGTCACAGGGCGGAGGGCCCGCCGGGCCTCTAGGGTGATCGGGGAGAGATCATTATAAAGTGTGACTTGTGTGTCTCTATAAGGCCATGTCGGTCTCTCCCTGGCCTTCCTCATAATGGCGTCTTTAACGGGAAAGGAGTGGAGACAGCATATGAGGTCTCTCGGTCCATCCTCTGCAGATCTGGGCCTAGCAGCCCTGTGTGCCCTCTCAAATTCGATATGTTCTGGTGAGGTCGGCTGCAGGATGGTCTGAAAAAGTTCTGTAAGGATATCGATAGCATTTTCTGCCATACCTTCAGTCTCAGGCACTCCTCTAATGCGAATATTGCACCTCCTGCCCCTGTTATCCAGGTCTTCAAGGTGTCGTCTCATCGAGAGCAGCATTGTACCCTGACGGGCTATTGCGGTGTCCGCGGACATTTGATGTGTTGTGAGGGCCTCAACGGCCTCCTCCGTGCGGGCAATGCGATCCGCATGGGATGAGACCTCTGCTCGGAGTCCTGCTATCTCAGCTCGAAAGGTCTCTTGTATAGTGGAGGTAAGGGCTTTCAGGTCGTCCTTAGTGGCCATAGAGTCCGTTAGGCTCCTCAGCCTGTCCTCGATTCTTGCGAGGGCTGTGCTGTCCGTCCCCGTGGGGGTTGTCGGCGCCATCTTGGGGCTTTCCCCCTCTCCGCTTGCGCCCTGTTGCGGGAGGAGAAACCCGTCCAGGGGCCCCTGCTGTGGATTCCTGGGGGTCTGGGGTTGTTCCGGGCGTTTAGTGCGACCCATTTGGCTCATGTGTGTCGCTTTTCAGAGCTTTGTTGGGGTCGGACGGAGCGGAGCTCACCCTCTATGCGGCCATCTTAGTCGGCGCCGTAACCACGCCCCCAACTTGGTACTTTCTAACCCTATATACAAACATATATTTACATAATATATATTATCTCTGTATAAATGTAATTACAGTACATTTCAATGTATTAAGTCATACCATCTCTATTAGGCACATATGCCTGTCTAGGTGTCATTGGACATGAATCATTTGATTCCAAAACCGACTAATATTGAGGTCGGAGACCACAATATTTTCAGGGACTGTCAGTTTAGTTATCCTTTTGTGGATATTGGACTTATGCTGACATATGTTCCCTTTAATCTTTTCAGGTTGTTTTACATAAATAAGCAAGACAACATGGTTATTTAAGAAGAGAAAATCACCCATGTGGATTCACACACGTACATGTCTTTGACTTGGAGAACCTCCCTGTTCTGGGGTATGTGAAACCGGAACCACAAATAATTGAGTTGCGGTTTCCAAAATTAGAGGTATTTGCTGTTATATGTGTCTAGTTTTATGCCTTAGCAAGCTTTCTCGGTTCTAATCTGTCACTTTGGTTTTCTTCCTTGACACATGTTGTGGTATAGAATAGTGAGTGCCAGGATATGATGTAACATTGAAGTGAAACTTTTTTTTTTTTTTTTTTTGGAACTACTTGAGAATTCAAAGTCCTAAACAGTCTACAAAATTTGAGTGGCTTGTTCAAAGAGGGATGGGGTTCATTCACTAAACAACACAGCAACCTAAAATGACCAAACTGGGATTATAGTTGGGTTGGAGACCCAACTCAAATGAGCTATTTTTCTTGAAATTATGCAATTTGGTTTACCAGTTCATTAGAATTCACTGTTATCTATTAAGCCCTATATGAACCGACAGTGGCAAATGTTTAAATGGTGGCAATATTCAGTTTAGCGTTCTTATTTCTACATAAGTATAATGGTATTTGGGTCTTGGAACATTGTCATGGTAAGAAGGATCTGAGAAAGGTGGACCAATAGGATGCTGTATCAACTGTAGACCTGGACAGGGTTAGGGAAAAAAGACAATGCTTTCCCAAAACCCCCTTCCACAATCATATCAACCCCATTGATGGTAGCTACAATTGGCAGAAACCTATCACTGCTCCTCCATAGTGGTACTTTACAAACTTTTTCCAAGGCCGCACTGTAGAATCCAGTGACATATTTGCCCATAAGACGATAAGGTCAGATCCTATGGCAGACATATTGAGGAAACATTCCCTTGACCTTTACACAACACTAACAATTAACCCAGACAGTACCCTAACACTAACCATCAACCCTGACATTGTCATATCTCCAGCTGCCATGAGGCACTTGCAGGCTTCAGTGCGAGCCACACGGCAGACTCGATGTTCAGGTTCCCGCGCCACTCATGTCCAGCTGAGCGCAGTGTGCTTCACCACCTCCAAATTGGAGACTGCACGGCATTCCTCTGCTCCACATGCAGGACGTGTTTTGAACATCAATTATCTTGTGAAGTTGTCAAATCACCATAGCAACTTCACGCAGCCTACAGGAGTCCTTAAAGTTACAGGACCCTGTAATTCGAAGTTAATATATATTAAACGTTCGTATAGTCACACGTCGTCAAATCCCTTTGTGTGATTTGGTGCAGGGTGAAGATGCTATCCAATAGCATTGGGGTAATCCCTATATATACTTCCCCCTTACTTAGGCTTATTGCCTTGTCGTGGCTTATAATTGCTCAAGAGTGTATTCTAATTTTTGGTGTTCTTGTTAGGGACCCAGCTTGGTATTGACCATTTAGCTTTTCTGTATCCTTGACCCCGGCTTATTTAGTCTTAATATGAAAACTTCTGGAATCTTTGACGTTGGCTTACATACTGACCCTGTGTTTTCACCTATCTTGAGCACACGTTAAGCCTGACCTCTCTAAGGTCCAGAATACATATCTCGCTCTTTCTATTACTTCATTCCAGTTACTGCTTCCCTATTCTCTGTGTGTAGGGGTTACCCCATCTTGACAGACAGTATTGTAACACTAACCATTAATGGCCAAACTTGGTTAATACTTAGACCAGGGATAGGCAACCTTCGGCTCTCCAGATGTTGTGGACTACATCCCCCATAATGCTCTTACACACATAATGTTGGCAAAGCATCATGGGAGGTGTAGTCCAAAACATCTGCAGAGCCAAAGGTTGCCTATGCCTGACTTAGACGAATCCCAGTCATTTGGAGGGCAGTGCAAATAAATACGTGTGAAATATATTACTCACAAAAAAAACAAAAAACTTTTGGATTTTATGCAAACAGTTACAATAATGTTAACATTTTATATAATCTTCACCATCTTTTTAGCATAATATAATACAATATTTAAGGCAATGTTCTTTTTAAGCGCTGGTGAGAGAAAGTATTTGTATGCAGGAGATCTGTAGGCTGTGAAATCTCCAGAAATTCATTTATATTCAATGAGATCCACATGGAAACCATTCCTTTTTTCCCTAGAGAAACTTTAACACGGCAATATAAATTCTAGAATTCTAGGCTGACACAGCATTTCCTCAGTTTCTCGAAAAAGAGATGGAGTACATTTTAAAGGGACATTCCAGTGTGTAGCTATTCTTTTTGTCATTTTAAAAACTTAAAAAGATTCTCACATCTGAGTGCCCCTTGATAGCATCAGTAACCAGAAAAATAGCTCTCACATACTCCTGCTGCTTATATAAAAACCCAAAAGTGGGAATTGTCCAGACTACAGAAAGCCATACAATGCATGCATGCATCTACTGGCTTTTTCCCATTCATTAAACAATGAATGAAAGGAACGAATGCAATTGCATAAAGATGACAGGGTTCCTATTCTTTCTCTTTAATGAATTTGCTGTTTCTACAATTAAGACACTTCTGGGCCAACCCTAGGCCTCCCATTAATAGCCCGGGCATAGACTTGTTAGCCAGTTCTCAATCATTAGAAAAAAATATAAAGCACTTTGAGAGGAAATGAAGACCAGAATCGTCAAAGGAAACCAAAGAAAATGAGGGAGTTGGTGGGGCAGAATTTTATAATAATCCCAGCTCTACTTAGGTGCATACATTGAACCATGCAGGTTTCTATAGGCAAAATACTATATTACCACTAGGGAGTCTATGAGTAAAATAAGATAGTCAACCCTTTTTTAAATATGGTTTTATTTTAACAGTACACATTGAAAAATATGATCTTAAAAGCTAAACTAGACTTTCTGGGTGGATGATGTGAATTCAGCCTCCCCCCCCCTCACAGTTTTTACACCCATTAAAGCTAGCATAGGATATTCATTTTAAATGAAATAGATAATATATGCAAATGGTTTTAAACTCTCCCTGGTGTCCTGTTCCCATCTTAATCTTGAAAAAAAAAAGACAAAAGTAAACGTAACTAAGGTGCTCATAGATGTTGCCTTTTTTTGTGTTTAGGGGGTGGGGGATAATAGAGTTAAAATTAATATTTTTACTCTTTGAAACCATGTTTTGCTGCTGTTCTTAAAATTTTTATTTGTAAATTTTGCAATAAAGAACAGAATGTTTCTCTTTGCCTCAATCTATTGTTGCTTAACGTGCAATAAAGGCTGCCACTGACTCACACCAGCTTGGCAAAGAGATATTCACACTTACTTCATGTCTACATTATAATAAGAAGTTACAACATGGCAAATGTGGCTTACATAATGGTCTTCTTCCTTGGATTTACACAACGATGGCGTCTTCCTAACAATCACGCAATGCTTTCACTTCTCTTATACGTCAATTATTTTCATTAAACTGACACTATAGTGTCCCAGTCCCACTTTGTCCTGCAATGTAAATCATTGTAGTTTTTCATAAACTTTTATTACATTGCAGGACTAAGACTGCCTGTAGTGGCTGTCAATCAGACAGCCACTAAAGGCACTTCCTGGTGGCAAACTGACTTTTGGTTGCCTGACGCTGGATATCCTCACGCTCTGCATAAGGACATCTAGCATCAGTAAAATCCCCATAGGAAGGCACTGAGGCAATACTTTCATATGAAGAGGGCCTAATGTGCTCCCAGTGCTCACCACGCATTAGCCCCTCCATCCCCGTCAGATGGCGTCAGAGGAGGCAGAGAGCTGAACCAGCACTGAGGGAGATCGGCACTGGAATCAGGTAAGTGATAAAAGTTTTTTTCACCCTTTATGAGCCGGGGGGAGGGGGTGATCAGAGGGCTCTATTGTGTTAGGAATAGAACTTTATATTTCTTCTTACACTATAGAATCCCTTTAATAGGGCTCTATGACCATCTGATTTAAATAGCCAGTATGTGAGCCACTAGAGATGAAATGGTCTGGGTGCCTTTAGTGTTCCTAATGAAACATAAGCTTTATCTCAAATCTCTATATAAGACTTGACTAGTTAAATTTAACTTACACCACTTGTGCTTATACCACAACACTCTCTTTCAAACTTTCAACCATGTCCCTTTCAGAAGTACTTAAAGGACCACTATACGCACCCAGAACACTTCAGTTCAATGAAGTGGTCTGGGTGTTAGGACCCCTAGTTTTTTTTTTTTTTTTAATTCTTTATTTTTGAGTGCGTAAAGCAGGGGTAGGCAACCTTCGGCTCTACAGATGTTGTGGACTACATCTCCCTTGATGCTTTGCCAGCAATATGGCTGTAAAAGCATTATGGGAGATGTAGTCCAAAACATCTGTAGAGCCGAAGGTTGCCTACCCCTGGCATAAAGGATAACAAATGCAAATGCGTATGCCATGCCCCAACAGCATGTACCCGCTATAGAGTAGTAAAACAACATAGGCATGACAGTGAAGTACAATGCACATTTTTTGGTTGTAGTAACGAGAAGACAATTTGTTTAAACTTAGAAAGTAGCGGTATAGGTCTAGAATCAGAGTATAATTGTCTAAGTGAGGGATGATACGAATGGCTCATACATGACGATCCTTATACCTGGCGATTGTTAAAATTAGCAGTTGGGGGGAGGAGGGGGTAAGCGAGCCAGCTGCGCTCCTATGGTAGTTAGCTGCCGGAGTTGTAATTATGGACACTTTAATGTGCTGTTCTTTGTACACTATAGGCAGATTATCTACTATGCGTCCCGATGTGGTGTGCGGTCTGGATGCCTAGCTAGGCAAGCTGGTGCTGCTTAGGTAACTGGTCTAGGTTTGGAAACAATCACAGTATAGCATTACTCAGGATTATGCGTCTTTAAGCATTAACCATAGAGAATAAACGGTTTAAAGCAAGTGAAGCTAAAGTGGTCTCGGTAATAATTAACGGGGAGTGGATATATCTCAACATCTGATACCCCCTATGTGTTCGTTACTCAAGTCCTGGCGTGTGTGTCCCTCTTGCCATCTATGGAGATAACGTGAATTACGCTACCTAGAAGCTGGGATGTGTCTATCCAGTGGTGAAGAATCTACAGACCACTCCGATAGCCAAGCAACCCTGTTCCGATCAAGCGCTGTGGTACAAACTTTGGCCTTGCAGCTTGTTTGGCCTATATATTAGCACATTGTGTAAGGCATAAATAAACGTCCCAGGGTGTGTCAAGGCCTAACAGGATGGGCATTAGAGTTTAGGGAGGCATGTGTATCGTTACCAATGTGTGATGCTGTATCTAATATGATGATTGTATGATGAAAATCAAGACATATAAACAGACTTTTGAGTCCCGGTATAAGCGTGCAGAAGCACCATAACCTGAACAGCGAAGGTGGATCGCTCAGCGGTAGGAGGGTCTAGGACGTGGGGGACTCGAGGATGGCCACTTGGGCTGAAGCTCTCCATGTCCGCATCAGGCTCTGTAACCGCTTGTGGTAAGTACATGTGGGCCTCAGTGTCTGCCCCAATTAGGAGGTCCCCATAGGCTGGAGTGAGTCTTCGGTGCGTCAGGTTGTGGCTACGGTGTGCTTCAGATTTGTTATCGTCAGGGAACAGTTGAAAATTGTCCGTTGAATTGGAGCCCACTGGTTGTCGAGTGTGCCGCATCGCGGTGGGGTGTTTAAGACCCACAGCCAGGGGTATTTTGTGCGGTCTGTGGATTAAATAACCAGGAAACAACAGTTGGGTAATAGTCCAGCGGCATGTTGAGCTGCTCTCCGAGAGTTTCGAGCCCCTCAGGGCGGTCATGGTGCTGTGCAGGTAAGTGGGAGTGCTTGTAACCCCCGTGTATGTGGTGATCGAGGCGTAGGCGTCTGGTGTATTATTTCTTGGTTCAAACGTGGCAATTCGTGCCGGGTCCCAACTGTGGGTTGGGGAGGTATGGTCTTGGGATCTCTCATGGGTGTGTGGGTCCTGTGGTAGGCCCAAGGTGTCCCGAGCGTCGTGGATCTGGTGCGTGTTTCCTCCTTGTTGTACGAGGAGTGTTTGGGAGGGTCGCCAGCGGTAATGTATGTTGTGTCGCTGGAGCAAGGATGTGAGAGGCTGGAGTGACCTGCGCCATGCCAGGGTGCCTCCGGACAGGTCGGCGTAAAAGGTCAGATGCATGTTCTCAAACTGCAGTGGGGTTTTACCTCGGAGGGCAGCGAGGATCGACGATTTGTCCTTCCCATTCCTGAAGGTGATTATGGTATCCCTTGTGGCCGTGGCTGGGGCCCTGGGAGGTTTGGGGACCCGGAAAAAGTCCGTGGGTGTGATGGACTTAGCCTGGCTGGAGGGCAGTATGGCCGTCAACATTCGTTTGAGTGTCTGCGGCAACTCTGCCTCCGGGATCCCTTCTCTTCTGGGATGCCTCTGACCTTTAAATTATGTCTCCTTCTGGTATCCTCTTGGGCAGCAAAGCGCCGTTCATGTAGTAGGTTCTGGCGTTGTCGATCCTGTACAGCCGTCTGTAGTGAGGATATGTGCTGTTGGTTATCTTGGGAGGAGACCTCCAGTGTTGATATGCAGCCTGTCAGACCCTGCAGCTCGCCTCTCAAAGCGGTGACGTGCGTGAGGATGTTTTTCTGCAGGTCTGCTAGTAATGCTTTTAATACCCCGGTGGTTACCAGGTCAGCATCCATGTCAGCTCTTGGTTTGTTAGGATTCACCTTCTGCTTTGGGGCTGGAGCTGGGGGGTAATCATCCTCTGCATCCCCAGAGCAGTCATCCGAAAAGAAATCCGAGCAGCCTCTGTGGAGAACCGCCATGTTGGATTCGCCCGTGCCGCGTGCGTGCCGCCACATGTCTCCAATTGTCCGCCGTCGTTTTTTTATTTTTCCGACCCATATGGCTAGGAGTATTCCCACGCTTGTATAGTTGTTCGTGGGGGTGATGTATGTTGTATTTAGGTTCAATTGCTCGTTTTTCGCTCGGAGCATTAGGATTGTGCTTCTGCTTGTCTCAGCAGTTAGGCTCCGCCCCAGGACCCCTAGTTTTAACCCTGCCATAGCAGTTTCAGAGAAACTGCTATGTTTCCCTGAGGGTTAATCCAGCCTCCAGTGGCTGTCTCCCTGACAGCCGCTAGAGGTGCTTCTGTGATTTTCACTGTGAAAATCACAGTGAGAAGATGCTGACGTTCATAGGAAAGCATTGAGTAATGCTTTTTTTTCTACGGGCGGTTTGAATGCGTGCCCGGCAGGAGGAGGAGAGGATCACCAGTCCTGAGGATGGCCCTGAGGTTGGGAGAGACCTAATGACTCTATAGTGCCAGGAAAACAAGTTTGTTTTCCTGGCACTATAGTGGTCCTTTAAGAGGTTAATGTAAAAGGTTAAAAGGAGTGAAGAACACTCTTCAGAGTGTAGCACAATGATACAATATTTATTTATAAAGATATTCAAACAAGAATATCAGATAAGCAGTGCATTAGTGTCAATGCTCAATGTTCCTGTTATGTTACTTTTGTTTTGTAAAACGGGCAAAATTTACTAAAAAGAATAAAAAATAAAATGTAAAAAAAAGAACTTTAATTCTAATACTAACTTTCTAACCCATACAATAGCCCACCCAGACCCTAGCCATATGAAAATCATTTACTAACAAACCATGTAAAAACAAATACTTAACACCCCACACACTTAGTTTGAAAAACTGTGCTGTTCACCGATATGTTTTATGTACATAAACAATTTTGTGGAAAAACTGGTCATTGCTACAAATTGGGGGTTTTATGCCTACGTTTGGATTGACAGCATAAGAAGATTATTTTTAAAGGATGAATTTGAAGGGCTTATCTTTTTTCAACCTAAATTACAATATAACTACAGTATATTTATAGTGTGTTTGTGTGTGTGTGTATATATATAAATATATACACACACACACACACACACACTACAAAATATAAAGTTTAATGGCTTGACAAGCGATTTTATGGGAAACTATGTCCTGAGTCCGACCAGAGTAGTTAAATATTTTAGGCATTTAAAGAATATAGCCAATTTGGACTAATGCCAATAAGAAAGATCAGTGCTAAGTTTCCATGTTAAAAGTTGGAAGCTATGGGATTAGAGTAAATTAATAATGTTCTAGGTCACCCTATAATTAAAGCATCTATATTTATTCTCCTCCAGTATGATAATTAGTCCAGAATAATTGGGAATTGTCATAATTGTCACAGGTCATATCAATTATTAAATCCGTCCTCTGAGACATAAATGTATGTCAGGGCTATTTACTAAAATAAGAATTCAACGTGAATTTCACATTTACGGCTAAAGTAGGTTGAAATAAGAGCGTAGCTGACTTACAGAATTTTTCCATTTCATCTATTTTTAACTTAAACGTGAAGTTCACTTTGAATACTTACTTTAGTAAATAATGCTGTCAGTGTGCGTGATTTTGCACTTATATACATTCATATGTGATTGGCGTTGACATGATGTAGTATTGAAATCACAATTCTCAGATATACATAACGGAGCCTGTATTATTATTATTATTTTTTTTTTTTTTAGATAAAGCGCCAACAAATTCCGCAGCAATGTACAATTGGATAATAACACAAGCAGTCATTGGTTATGAGCTCAATTGCGTATTGTAGAGAATTAAACATGAATTTGAAAATTTTAAGCCAAAAAATAAGAACTAGAAAAATTATCAAATACAGCTATTTTTCCCATTTCTGCTGTTTTGCATAACTCCCAACAAAATCAGGTATGCAGTTTGAGACAGGTGGGCCGGGGGCGAGCCTGAGAGCTGGTGTCGCCACTGAAGGACTGAAGGGGACTGTCTGGCCAGCATCCAGACTGCTCCCAGTCCGCTACTGAAGTACCAATGGTGGCAAAAAAAAATGAATCTACATGGCACAAGCTGATTAGATTTTCACTAGGATCTCTTGATCCGCCGACAAACTGACTCGGTCACCCGGTGTTGGGGGGGGGGGGAATGTCACGTGCCGAGCAAAGACATTTTTAAACGCACCTATGAATTTTTTACATTCAAATTCGTAGGTGAGTGCATAAGCAGCGCTCAGCACATCTTTACGGTTGGCAAGTTGTCCGTGATGCTGACTACAATGTGGACATGTCCATCCACCAGCTTGCTGAAGTTGTCTGTTCAGTAAATAAACCCCCTTAAGAACAAATGTGAGATTTGTTGTGATTATACTTCCCTTTTCTTTTTCTTTTTTTTGGTACATAAATATAGCACAACCAGAGAGCAAGGGTAAAAAAAAGGTCACTAGCTTTCCGGGAAGTGCCTTAAAGAAGATATTAAGGAGATATCAAAGGAACATTCCAAGCACCAATACTGCTACAGTTTACTGTATTAGTTATGGTGCAAGTAGGTTTTAGGTGTTATCCTCAGATTTTTCTCTAACTGTCTTTTTGAAGCAGAGGATTCCCTACATCCAAAAATCAAGCTCACCCCCCTCCCTCCTGATGCCAACCTGATGAGGAGGCAATTTCTCTTTTTTAGGCATGTATTTATTTTTATTTGTCTTTTCCTAACTCTGTTATTTTTCTATAAGTTCTACTTTGACATCAATTTCAAATGCCGCTTATCAACTCACTACTTGGGGTGATTCACAAGACGTCCATCTACTTGTGCCAACCTTTCTATATCCCATTCAAAAGAAAAATATACTGGGCATCAGGCTTGCTTCATAAAGTACTTATTTTTGTTTGGGTGATTTATCTTTGGGTATATCATTTTTGTTTCAGCAGGTTAAAAGAGCAGTCTAAGCACCATAACCACTACATACCATTGTAGTGACTATGGTACCAGCAGGCTGTGGGCACTGTTCCCGTGGTTTGGTTCAAATACTTTATTCGCAATTTTACGAAAACCAGATTTCTTTTCATGGCACCATAGCCCGGACCCACTCTCCAGATTGTAATGGTAATGTTCCACTTTTGCATTTTCAATATAGGTTTCATCCCTATTATATAAACTTGTATCTTTTAATATTTTGGCTTTTCTAATAGAACACGAGGTTAAAAAGAATGTAGTATTTAGAATGGGAATAAAGTTCATTCTGTCATTCTGTCTGATGATAGGTCCACTCTATTTGCATTACTCATTCTAAATTCAGAATTTATTGGGTTTTAATAACTTTACCGAGGGAAAACAACCAAGTGATAATGCAAACACAACCAAATGATAAACAAATATAATCGTTTCAAACAGTTTCAAAGGAAAACTTCATGTATGTCCTGTGTACCCATTTCCCAAAAATGAGGGTTTCTCATTGTAACAGAATCGGTAAATTGTTTATCCCTATTGGCTGATGGTTGGCACAATAATAGTTATATTTTGAACACATGCCCAGAGTCTGATCACAGTTGGCAGGGGGTAAACTAAATAATACATGAACTAAATAAAGAGGAAGACTGTTGTAGTTTATGCAGTGTGCTTCTACTCCTGAGACCCACAATGGATATAGAAATTAAGATGCTCATTGCTGTTTAGTAAACTCCTCCTTAGTGGATATATTTATTCCGCCAAAAACAAAAAGCTCTTTTGGCTGAATTAATATTTTCCAAAGCTGGTGCAGAGTCTCTTTGGCAGGTGATGAGTGTCAGTCAAAATAGCATCTATATGTAAAGGCATATATTAGTTTACACTAATATCGAAGTTTGACGTCACATTGAACCTCACCTCCCTAGCTGAACTTGAGTGGACTTTATGGTTTTACAATACGCTTTTGGTTTGAATACTTCTTTAAAAATTGGACACTCAAGGTTATTAACTAAAGTAAGAATTATCAGAATTTCAAATTTAAGGCCACATCAGCTTTACTGTAAACATTTTCTTAGTTCCGCTGCTTTGAGCCCAATTCAGCTATTTTTGCCTTGAATTTGAATTTTACTTTGAATTTACTTTGCATTTCCAACAAATCTAATTTTATTGAATACCCCTGCCTGAATTTGGAATGTGCAGCCATGATGACTATTCATGACACTCAATTGTAAGTTGTGTTACTGTGTGAAGCCTATCTTTGTATGTATCAACTTTTCTGGAATAAAAGCCCAAAAAACTGACATTTGACTTGTGTAACACAGACTTTTAACTTTCCGACAGGTGGTAACCCTGAAGGTGTAGAGCGTTGTTGGATGTTGAGGGTTTCTGATGCTGTAAGAAATTCATTTTGACATGTATTAGGCACAGTGGACCAGTGGATGTCAACCATCAAGGGCAGTCTACGTGCTCTGTGTAGAGCGTGGCGCCTCTCTCCACGGGACAAAAATGAAAAATCTAAAGTACACAACAGTTAATTAGTACAGTAAGTGAATTGTGATTTAACCGTTGCTTCTATTAAAGAACAAAGTTTACCAAAAGTTTTGATAACAAAAGAAAATCTTTATAAGCACCACAGCCTTTACATTTACAGAAATATGGCTGATTGACTCCTCTTGGCTTCCTTTGTCCCATGGCAAATAGTTATGCAGAGAGTCACGTATAGTAGAAGTTACTATTTGATCCCCGTTTCCGCACTCCTCAACATTTCAAATGGACAAAGATGGAAACTTTAATTTTAGGTTGTGACTGGGGGTGTAGTCGGGGTCGGGTTGTATTGCTGTGAACTTCTGTTATATACTCAGACCCACCAACAATATGGGGTTCCTACAAAGGAGAGACATAGGATAGAAAAATGGGACTAAGGGATTTGGGCCCAAAATAGTGACTGTCCCTACTAAATTGGGACACTTGGGAGGTATAGACTTCTTATATCTACCATCTCCACTATTTCCAGAGTTATAAAGGATGAAATCCATAGCTTTTATAGCAATTTCAAACTTCCCTTTTTACAGCCATTATAACGTTTTAACCTTAAGGGGTGTTGGCACAATATTAAACATATTTTATTAATAGGATAGCTTTTCTAAATGTAAACATATTCGTGCAAATATCTTTTAAGCAGATGTTTTATTTTAACCACACTTCGCGTACGTTTGATAGATTTTGGCCTCATAATCATGCGGTACTTCATTCATTTTCATATTTCATTTTCTAAAATCAAAGATCAACCAATCAATGATCAGTGTGAGCTGAGCTGCTGACCTACAGCCAATCCCTATCCTTTTATGATGTGGCTAAAAATCTCAAGCATTTTTTGTTTGATCGATCCTTTTTAGATTCTCCGCAAATAACCAATTAAGATTATGGGGCTCACTCACTAATCAAAGAATTGAAGGGATTAATGAAGAGATTCTCAAATTGTATTACAAAATAGTCTATTTTGGAATCAAATCTGCAATCGCGCCAATTTTCTCAGTTTTCTTAATTCTATATTTAGTGAATAAACAAAATGGCGGAAAAATAACTATTAAAATCAGAGATATGAGGGTTACTTCACAGCCCAGATAATAATTAAACAGAGAGAAAAGACATGGCATCAATCCATGTTGCAAAATATTTTGTTTCTTATAAGTAAACTAATAATTATCAGTGGATAATAACTAGCACACTCACCGGATACTTCACTAATGAAAGCCTTTAAATATGTAAATCAAGTCATCTGTCACTTGTACTTCAATATTAGTGATATTCTTGAATCCATTGCAATTTTTCTTAATATTTGTAGCTACAGTTGCGAGAAGGCACTTTTATCAAAAATGTTTATATTACTAAAACTTTCTCCAATATAACCCTAAAAATAAGTATTTTTCTAAAATCCCCTTATTAAACCTTTAAAGACGGAAAATTTCCATCATGTGTCCGGTCAGACATTGTATGCCAGAAAATATTAATATTATTTAAAATATCAATCTGGTAACCACAGCTACAAATAATGTCTTCTCATCCAAACAGTGTTTTATCCAGTATATTCATGTATTATTTTTTCTATACATTCCAAAAAGCAAGCTGAAGAGAATCCCTCAACCATTTTGGTACCAGAGTAGTGCTCTAGGCATGAAACGGTTAAAGAATTAATGGAGGAACCAGACGTAAATATGCTCAAATAATTTTACAGTTACAGGAACTTGTCGACATCTTACACTGATCACAGATAATTTATTGTTCTATAGAAAGTGCAGTCACAGAATATACAGGGCAGGGCTGATTTAAATATCATTTTGGCCTTTATGATGGATAAAAAGGAATGGGGTTATGATGGATAGCCTATGTGTCCCTAATTAATAGGGATTTATGGTCGCCCTCCATAAACTCTTAAGTTCTGATTCTCTGTCTATATTCACGTTGTGCTTTCCTTTTACAGTTATCTTTAGAATACTCTGGTGCTTTCTAAGTAAACAGAAGTATCTAAAATTAACTATAACTAAAAATTCCAAACTTGCATCTAAATCTAAACAGTATTAGAAGTGATCACTGTAAGGAGTTTAGACATTCTTTCTATGTTAGCTGACATAGTTACACCGGCAAATAAGGCTCTGTTGCCAAAACAGTCAAAAATATTGTAATCACTATTATTTCAACTGGAAATCGTACGCCTCTGTATGTATTCATGCAACATCCAAACTTAATTTCCTTTATACCAATGCGTCAGCAAATATACCCAGTGAGTCATCATGTCTCTAACTGGTTAACACAGTCATTTCAGGACGGACACCCTCTGTAGTCATGGGGAGTATGTTGCAAACAGCTAGATTTGGGCATTTTGAGCCAAAAAACTGAAATATCTGTATACATCATCAGACGTTCAAATAAACTTAAAGGACCACTATAGGCACCCAAACCACTTCAGCTCAATTAAGTGGTCTGGGTGCAAGGTCCCCCTAGTTTTAACCCCAGCTGGAAACACAACTGCTTTGTTTACACTGCAGGGTTAATCCAGCCTCTGTCTCCCTGACAATCACTATAGGCACTTCTGCTAATTACACGGAGTAAATTGCACTTATTTGACGCTGGACGTCCTCATGGAGCCTATAGAGCCTATAGTGCCAGGAAAATGGGTTTGTTTTCCTGGCACTATAGGATCCCTTTAACTCATGGCAACCATGGTGGATCACTGAATAAACAGGAATTGTTTATAGTTGCAAAACGGAACATTTTATGCAACTAGGGCCCCTTTAATATTGTTGAGTAAACGTTTGTAATGATTTTATATTTTTCGATAAACTTTTCTAATGACTTTTCAGCAAATTAAAATATTAAAACATATATATATATATATATAAAGAAACATATAAATATATATAAAAAATTATCAAAATATTTTTGACATTTTTATATTTTTCATAATAATAAATCATTTAAAAAGTTTATCCCAGAAATATTGAATAGTTTGGAAAACTTATCCAACAACATTAAATCAAGGCTTAGGTGATTTATCCAAGACACTTCTCACTTTGTCTAATGAATAAATCCCAGTCTTGCTTCATATTAAAAACATACAAACCCAAACTTATATAAATTAACATTGCTTTGCCTCAAATGAAATTTAAAAAAATTCTCAAATGTCCTCACAAGTTAAAAGCCATTATAACAATAAACACAACTGCATTACTGGAAGGGTTAATTAATTACTAGATTACATATATACAAATTTAAATAATAATAATAATAATAAATATGTAATATATAACACTTTCAGATTGCATATATTCTATCTTGGCTATTTTTGGTCTATAATGTGCCATTCTCTTTAGAATTCCCCATTACACGTGGATTAAAGAATTAACCCCATCACAACTAAACATTTTTTTCAGCATCACTGAATCCAGATGTTGAGCTGTCAGCCCTCAGCTGCATGAATGTACCCTTTATACAGGTCCCCCCAGTGCAGCTCTGCAGTGAATGCTCCCATTGAGAAGTCACCTACCTTCTGCAGCCTGACAGGGTTGACTGTGGCCACTGTCATGGCGTAGTTAGTGGCCACCAGCTGTCCCTCAGTCCTGCCATCGAAGTCTGTTAACCTTGCTGATTTCTCAGCCACAGCCTCACTGAAAGTTTTTGTCTCTGGGCTTTTTAAAAGGATGGGAGTTTTGATGACTGTGGGTTTACATACTTCTACCTTCCACCAGACCTTATCCTGGTTCATTCCTGATGGATTATCCATTGCAGTCCATCTGCTGGAAACATAACAGAGACAAGGAGCTGGAGAGTTACTGTTACTTGTTGCCACTTTAATTGTGTCTGTGGCTGCAGTCTGTTGGTGATTGTGGTTGCTGCTTGTTTCTTCTTTCAGTTTTCTACCCATGTCTGATAGGAGGTGCTTGTCATTGGGTTTGTTGAGTGGCACTGCGTGTGCCTGGGCAGCACTGGGGCCCCTGTCTGTGCCATTGCTCATTGCTGTGCATTTGGTTGTGCATGACAGTGCAGTCTGAGCAAGACAAGGCTCTGTGTCTGTGTGTGTTTCTAAGTTGCTGTGAGTAGGCTGGCCATCATCTCCCCCAGGAGAAGCAGGAATCTGTCTGTCACATGGTTCTGTTTGTGATTCTGTGTTGCTGTGAGTGTGCTGTGTGTCTTCTATCCCAGTAGAAGAAAGTGTTTGTACCTTAATGTTCCAAAAGTTAGTCTGTGTGTCCTCTCCTCTTTGAAAATCAGCTGGCCCCTTGGTTCCACCTATATCTAGTGAGGTCTCTGTGATTATGCAGGAAGGCAACACATATTGTTTCTCAAGAAAATCTGTCCTCTGTTTATTACATGTATCTTCTTGTGGATGTGTGGCATTGCAAGTAGGTGGCCTCTTGTGGCATGTGGCTCCCTGTGCCTTTAAGATGCTGTAGGTCAGCTGTGTGTCTTGTGCTCTCCCAGGGTAAAGTGGCCTTTCTGTGTCTGTTTGTGTCTTCAAGTCCCTGCAGGTAGCCTGGGTGTCCTTTGTCACACAAGAAGTTGGTGTCTTGTGATAAGTGGCTGCTTGTAACTTTGAGTCTTCCTGGGCAGACTGTGAGTCTGCTCTCCCATTAGAAGTTGGGCTCTTGCTGGAGTGTGAGCCTGTCTGTGACTGTGAATTGCTGCAAGCAGGCTGTGTGTCTCCTCTTCCAGGAGAATCTGGATTCTTTGTGTCACATGCTTTACTGTTTGTAGCTAAAACATCTCCCAGCTCAGCCAGGCTGCACGCCTTCTGTGTGCGCTCAGCACATTCACTGGGGGACTGCAGCTGGATAAAGAGGAAGGAAGTTTTCATCTGTTTTAGATCTGCCATTTCCTTGGCTTGAACTTGAACAGTTATATGTGCTGTATATGTCCTGTAGGGGAAATAAAGTCAATCCTTCCCAGCCTGACCATCTCATCATCTTCAGAATGCTGCATACCTGAAAGCAGAGGGGAACCTGATTAGTCATATTAGTGGCATCAATTCTGTCAATCATACTTCATCTGATCAAATACCCCTCTCTGTCTCATTAGAGATTTTACCTTTTAGCGGGAAGCAGCACGTTAGCGTAGGACTCTCCTAAGAGGTTTTACCTTGACTTGGCAGGGGAGCTTACACTTTAATGGCCATTGGAGTGATACTAAAAAAAAACTAAATTTATTTAAATTGTATGTATTGGGGATGATGTGTACTATAGTCATTGCTGCCGCCTGCCGCCAGGATTAGTGGGAGTTTGACAGCAGGGCTTACTTTTGTATGTTTCTACGTGCTTCATCTGTCTCCAAATAGAAAAGTAAAATTCAATGTTAAATTCAATGTTTAACTTCATCCTACAGCTGGAAAATAAAATAAAATAACAGCCATCCTTCCATCGTTTGACTGAGACAGAGGAAGTTACATAAATGCACGATAGATGCATGTATTGTGGGAGAAGACTGAAGACGATTGCTCCACTTTGGGAACTTTGTCCATTTAGAGATTAAAAGCATACAGCTATTAAGAAGACAAAAACATAGTTGAGCTAATTAAATGGCAACTAAGAAACACACAAAAAAGGGGGGTAAGCCCTATATTCCTAATTGCAAAAAGAGGTAAGAGATAGTTTCTTAGTAGTTAAACCAACAAAAAGGATGGGGTTGAAACTTAAATTTTATTAAGATATGCAAATAAAATCTATGCTAGGTCATCAAGATGATAGTTAAAACATTTATATAAAAGTATTATTGATTCAGAATATCCTCGCAGGCTACTAGAGTAGTCTTACTAATGGCCTAATATGTAGAATCAAGTCTCACTTTAAACAAATTGTGTGGATCACAGTTTAACACTTATCAGAGAAACAGTTGCAATAGTGTTTGCAACAAGTACATTAAGTAGCATAAAAGGTAAAAAATATTGCAAATATAATGCTATACATCAGAAGATAGATCATTAGAAGACCCAGGAATGAGCAAACCTCACATGTGTAAATAAACTATATTATAAACCTGTTGCTAAACTACACATTCACCCCAGGTACTTGCTATTGTTCCATCACAGCTATTAGAGGGCCTTCATTTTGTTTTTCAGGTGGGCCTCGCACCTGGTGGTTATTGCGTCTGGATCTGTTCGCCAAGTCTTCCACTAACATCTCCAGTTCATTTACGTGTTGCTCCATTGAATGTGAGTGGGTGGCAGTTGTCTTGTGAGTCTGTGCTATTTGTTCGACCTTGGTCTCTAGCTGGGATGTGCGGGCTCCTATAGCGTGAATTTTGGCCTTTACCTTCCTGGAGCTGTGGGTGATTTCTCCCTCCAAGTAGCTGTGGACCTCCGCAATCTTGGCCAATACTTGGATGGTATCTCCCGGTGGGCTCTTGTGGTTCTCACTGTCTGCCGTCGAGGCCAGTGAGTTGGAGCCTTGTGGGCTAGCTTGGCGGCCATCTTGCGACGTCCTAGAGGGGCGCGAGGCGGCAAACATGTCTGCTACGGAGACACTGGGTTCCTTCCATTCTCCTCTCTTTTTGCGCAGTGTCTTTGCTTCTGTTCCATTACCAGGCATTTTCCACGTCTTTTAATGTCGTTTGTGAGGTTCGATGCTAATGGCAATTGCTTGATTTCAAGTGGATTGAGCGGGAGCTCTTAGATTAGGCGGCTATTCAGGTCGGCTGGCAAACCACACCCCCATTTCCCAGAAATTTTTATGAAGGAGGAATGGATTAGAGAAAAAAAATTATAATTGTGTACATTTATATCATGTTAATTTTTAAGTTTGTCTTCAAAGCACTGTATACACAATGTTGCTGTGTTGTGATGTATAATTGCTAGCTATGCATACCTCGTTTCAAATAAATGGCATGCTAATATTTTTTTTTTGTAAATCTTTATTTTTGGTGCTTTTGAAATAATACATACATGGTCAAAGACGCCACAACAGCGTTTGCAGTTGGTTCGATAACAGTTGAGGTGTTGTATTATACGGGGCACAATCTCTCTTGTACACAGTTTTTTTTTTTTTAAATCATGGACTGAGTGTTCTAATGAGGTGTCTTACTGTACCAGTGGTTAGTGAGGTGAGTATAGCTAGTGTTATCCCGCAGGGCGCTTAAGCCACGTCTGGTCCCTGGTACAGGGTGTGAACTTATAACTGGCCTCGCCCCGTGTATTGTGTAGGCTATGGTGGGTGTAGTAGCGAGTGAGGGACCAGGCGCCAGTGGTTTATCAGTGTTAGGGTAAATTATGATATGGAGCATAAGCCTCTGTGTCATAGTAGGGTTGAGACTATGTCTTTGCAAGGCTATTTTGTGAGGATGCTCTGCGATATGTCATGCCTTGTAACCTTAGGCATTAAGGGGGGGGATGAGTATCATATTTTATTTTATGAGTACCTTTCCATGGTGCTATGCGACTGTGTGACTGAGTAACTTAGCAAATGAAGTCTAACAGAACAAAACAATCAACGGGAATGACAGTACTGTTTAACTATCAGTATAGTCCGCATGGGTGACAGGGCGTGGGTCCCGGGTGGGCAGTGGTCAGCATCGCAGCGTCGGTGGGTATTCCCAGCGTGGTCAGTAATGCTGGGCCTTCTTTCAGATTGGAAACCTTGTAGTGTTGGTCGTTCTTGGTTACCCACAGTGTTCTAGGTGTTGACCATTTGTACTTGATTCCTGCTGTTTGCAGGGTGGCAGTGAGGGGTTGTAAGCTCTTGCGCCATAAGAGAGTGTCTCTGCTTAAGTCCTGGAAAAAGGTAAGTTGGTGTGTTTCGAAGTCGTACGGCGATTTCCCTTTGATGGCTGACATGAGGGCTATTTTATCCGTCAAGGATTGACATCTCAAGATGGTGTCGCGTGGGGCTGCTTTTGAAACTTGCTGGGGTTTGGCTATGCGGTATACACCATCAAAGGTGAAGTACTTTGCTTGTTTGTTAGGGAGGAGGGAGGCCACTAAGCGCCTTATGTAGTGAGGCAGTTCTTCCAGTGGCACCGCTTCTGCTATGCCCCTAATTTTAATGTTTTTCCTCCTTCCCCTGTCATCCAGTATGGAAATTTGTCTGCTGGTGGTATCTTGTGCCGTTTGGATTTGAGTGACTGTGTTCTTAAGGGAGGTGAGGTCTCGGCGAAGTTCTCTCACCTCTTGTTCTGCCGCTTGGGTGCGGGCCGACACCGTTTGTAACTCCGCAGCTAACCCCTTCAGGTCAGCTTGCCACATTAGCTGTAGGTTCTGTTGGAGTCCGGTCAGCATGAGCTGAATGTCCTGCTTAGTTGCTGGTTGTGATGCAGTAGCGGATTGTGCTTGTGCGGCGTCAGTGCTTGCCACGGCCGCGCTATGTGTGGAGTCCCCTGCTTCTGACCTCTCCGGTGAGACCGCCTCAGCGGTTTGAGTCCGTGCAGGAGGGGGGATTGAAGCATGCTGCCTATGTCCCGGTGTAGTTTGGGAGCGCTCGAGGTCTGTTTGAGGGTTCTCCTACCCATTTCTTCCGGGGTGTAGAAGTCCTCCTCGGGGTATTGGGAGTTTGCTCCGAGCCACAACGGCAGCTCCCTGGTCTGGAACTGGTCGTGTGTGCGGTAGGCCCCAGATCTTTAGGTGCGGCGTTTTGTGCCCGACGCCTGAAAGAAAGGCATCTGCGTGTGCTGCCGGGTGCCGGGAATGAGTTCCCGTAAGTTTTGTGCCTCTATGGGTCCATGCAATGTTTTCCTTCGATTTGTGCGCTGGAGAATCGGAGCGGTGGTAAATGGCGACCGCCGCGCTGCTCCGCTAGCTCCGCCCCCCGAAAGTGCGATGATTTAGGAATCTGAAACTCGGGTGATATCACCCCCTGCCATCCCAAGGCCCCACAAGGACACCTTTGTAGCCAGTCTCTCACCAGAGGCTTCTCTGGAGCCTGCTAATATTTTTTCAATCAAAAAGTGCTTGGTAGTGAAGGGGTTAATAAATTAAATACATATTTTACCTGATGTGACTCTCTCCCAAATTATTCGTTAGCAGGGCCTCCTCTTTCATACCATACCAGAACTTCACATATTAATATATATATTTTTTTTATTTGACAATTTTTATTATTTTTCCCAAGTCAAGACAAACATGAGGATTGTAAAAGAGAACATGCACGGTACAAACATGGCATATATTCATCCATCTTTACATTTACATTGTATTCAATCATGTACATAATTTGAAAGATTACGGAGAAGTAGTGATGTCCCGAACGGTTCGCTGGCGAATAGTTCCAGGCGAACATAGCTTCTTTGCGTTTGCCGCGGACGGCGAACATATACGATGTTCGGTCCGCCTCCTATTCATCATCATTGAGGAAACTTTGACCCTGAACCTCACAGTCAGCAGACACATTCCAGCCAATCAGCAGCAGACCCTCCCTCCCAGACCCTCCAACCTCCTGGACAGCATCCATTTTAGATTAATTCTGAAGCTGCATTCTTAGTGAGAGGAGGGACAGTGTGCTGCTGCTGATTTAATAGGGAAATTGATAGCTAGGCTAGTGTATTCAGTGTCCACTTGAGTCCTGAAGGACTCATCTGATCACTGCTGTAAGGACAGCACCCCAAAAAGCCCTTTTTAGGGCTAGAACATCAGTCTGCTTTTTTTTTTCCTGTGTAATCTAATTGCAGTTGCCTGCCTGCCAGCGTGTGTCAGGCTCACAGCGACAGCGTATACTGTGCCCACTTGCCCAGTGCCACCACTCATATCTGGTGTCACAATAGCTTGCATTTAAAAAAAACAAAACAAAACTTTTTTGACTGTAATATAATAGCAGTCAGTTTCCTTCACATGTGTGCGTTTCAGGGCCTGCCAGGGCACAGAGTCACACCAGTGCAACTCATATCTGGTGTAACAGTAGTGTACAAAAAAAAAAAAATTGACTGTAATAGATTGAATAGCAGTTAGTTGTCTGCCAGCGTGTGTGTCAGGCTCACAGCGTATACTGTGCCCACTTGCCCAGTGCCACCACTCATATCTGGTGTCACAATAGCTTGCATTTAACAAAAAAAAAACAGTTTTGACTGTAATATAATAGCAGTCAGTTTCCTTCATACGTGTGCGTTTCAGGGCCTGCCAGGGCACAGTGTCACACCAGTGCAACTCATATCTGGTGTAACAGTAGTGTACATTTAAAAAAATAAATACAATTTTGACTGTAATAGATTGAATAGCAGTTAGTTGTCTGCCAGCGTGTATGTCAGGCTCACAGCGTAAACTGTGTCCACTTGCCCAGTGCCACCACTCATATCTGGTGTCACAATAGCTTGCATTTAAAAAAACAAACACTTTTTTGACTATAATATAATAGCAGTCAGTTTCCTTCACACGTGTGCGTTTCAGGGCCTGCCAGGGCACAGTGTCACACCAGTGCAACTCATATCTGGTGTAACAGTAGTGTACATTTAAAAAAAAAAAAATGTTTTGACTGTAATAGATTGAATAGCAGTTAGTTGTCTGCAAGCGTGTGTGTCAGGCCTACAGCGTCTACTCTGCCAACTTCTGCCAGTGCACAGTGCCACTCATATCTGTTGTCACAGTAGCTTGCACGCATAGTACCACTAATCGGAAAAAAAATGACAGGCAGAGGCAGGCCACCCCGCGGGGCCGTCGTGGTCGTGGTGCTGTGATTCCCTTTGGCCCTAGAATAATGCCCATTGTTCAGAGGCCACGTACCCTGAACTCTAAAAGTTCTGAGGACATAGTTGACTGACTAACACAGGACACCCAATCTTCTACAGCTTCCGCTCGGAACCTTGACGCACCATCCTCCTCCAGCTTAGCTTCGGGCACCTCTCAAGTTACCACTCACCCGCCTGCCGCCACCACCAACACTAGCAGCACAGCCACTTCACTTGATATGTCAGAGGAGTTATTTACACATCAGTTGGTAGAAATGAGTGATGCACAAGCATTATTGCCAGAGGATGTAGATAACAGGGATATGTCTCAGTCAGGCAGCATTACACACATGGACGTACGGTGTGATGATGATGATGTTGTACCCGCTGCTGCTTCCTTTGCTGAGTTGTCAGATACAAGTGAAGCGGTTGATGATGACGATGCGTCCGTGGATGTCACGTGGGTGCCTGCTAGAAGAGAAGAATAACAGGGGGAAAGTTCAGATGGGGAGAGAGAGAGGAGGAGGAGACGAGTTGGAAGCAGGGGGAGGTCGTCGCAAGGAGCTAGTGGCACAGACAGACAGCATGCATCGGCACCCGGGGTCAGCCAGACAGCACGCCAATCAATGCATGCTGTTGCCACCACCAGAATGCCGTCATTGCAGAGCTCAGCAGTGTGGCATTTTTTTGTGTGTCTGCCTCTGACAACAGCGATGCCATTTGCAACCTGTGCCAAAAGAAACTGCGTCCTTTTGAGGAGGTGGGAAGTCCAACACCCACCTAGGTACAACTGCTTTGCGAAGGCACATGATCGCACATCACAAACGCCTATGGGATCAACACATGAGTACAAGCAGCACACAAACTCAAAGCCGCCATCCTCCTCCTGGTCCAGCATCTTCAGCCCCATCAACCACTGCTGTCCTCCTTGCCCCCTCTCAACCATCCGCCACTCCTTCTCTCGCCTTGAGCAGTTCCTGCTCATCTGCCCACAGTCAGGTGTCTGTCAAGGACATGTTTGAGCGTAAGAAGCCAATGTCACAAAGTCACCCCCTTGCCCAGCGTCTGACAGCTGGCTTGTCTGAACTCTTAGCCCGCCAGCTTTTACCATACAAGCTGGTGGAGTCTGAGGCGTTCAAAAAATTTGTAGCTATTGGGACACCGCAGTGGAAGGTACCCGGCCGAAATTTCTTTGCACAAAAGGCAATCCCCAACCTGTACTCGATTGTGCAAAAGGAAGTAATGGCATGTCTGGCACACAGTGTTGGGGCAAGGGTCCATCTGACCACTGATACCTGGTCTGCAAAGCATGGTCAGGGCAGGTATATCACCTACACTGCGCATTGGGTAAACCTGCTGACGGCTGCCAAGCATGGAATGCGTGGCTCTGCAGAGGAGTTGGTGACACCGCCACGACTTGCAGGCAGGCCTGCTGCCACCTCCTCTACTCCTCCTACTGCATCCTCTTCCATAACCTCCTCGGCTGAGTCCTCTTCTGCTGCTGCGTCTTGCTCCACATCAACGGCACCCCCCCAGCTCCCCAGGTACTATTCCACATCCCGGATATGGCAGTATCACGCCGTCTTGGGGTTGACTTGCCTGAAAGCAGAGAGTCACACCGGACCAGCACTTCTGTCCGCCCTGAACGCACAGGTGGATCAGTGGCTGACTCCGCACTAACTGGAGATCGGCAAAGTGGTTTGTGACAACGGAAGAAATTTGTTGGTGGCATTGAATTTGGGCAAGTTGACACATGTGCCGTGCATGGCACATGTGTGTAATCTGATCGTACAACGCTTTGTGCAAAAGTACACAGGCTTATAGGACGTCCTGAAGCAGGCCAGGAAGGTGTGTGGCCATTTCCGGCATTCCTACACCGCCATGGCGCACTTTCCAGATATCCAGCGGCGAAACAACATGCCAGTGAGGCGCTTGATTTGCGACAGCCCGACACGTTGGAATTCAACACTCCTAATGTTCGACCGCCTGCTCCAACAACAAAAAGACGTTAACGAGTATTTGTATGACCGGGGTGCTAAGACAGCCTCTGCGGAGCTGGGAATTTTTTTGCCACGTTACTGGACGCTCATGCGCAATGCCTGAAGGCTCATTCATCCTTTTGAGGAGGTGACAAACCTAGTCAGTCACACCGAAGGCACCATCAGCGACATCATACCATTTGTTTTCTTCCTGGAGCGTGCCCTGCGAAAAGTGCTGGATCAGGTCGTAGATGAGCGTGAAGAGGAAGAGTTGTGGTCACCATCACCACCAGAAACAGCCTTATGAGCATCGCTTGCTGGACCTGCGGCAACGCTGGAAGAGGATTGTGAGGAAGAGGAGTCAGAGGAGGAATGTGGCTTTGAGGAGGAGGAGGAAGACCAACCACAACAGGCATCCCAGGGTGCTCGTTGTCACCTATCTTGTTCCGTGGTGTTGTACGTGGCTGGGGGTAAGAACATACCTTCAGTGAGATCACTGAGGACGAGGAACGGGACATGAGTAGCTCGGCATCCAACCTTGTGCAAATGGGGTCTTTCATGCTGTCGTGCCTGTTGAGGGACCCTCGTATAAAAAAGCTGAAGGAGAACGACCTGTACTGGGTGTCCACGCTACTAGACCCCCGGTATAAGCAGAAAGTGGCTGAAATGTTACCAAATTACCGCAAGTCGGAAAGGATGCAGCAGTTCCAAAATAAATTAAAAAGTATGCTTTACACAGCGTATAAGGGTGATGTCACAGCACAACGGGAATCTAACAGGGGAAGAGGTGAAAGTAATCCTCCTCCTCCCACGACTACGCCGGCAAGGACAGGACGCTTTACAGACGTGTTGTTGATGGAGGACATGCAGAGCTTTTTAAGTCCTACGCATCGCCACAGCCCTTCGGGGTCCACCTTCAGAGAACGACTCGACCGACAGGTAGCAGACTACCTCGCCTTAACTGCAGATATCGACACTCTGAGGAGCGATGAACCCCTTGACTACTGGGTGTGCAGGTTTGACCTGTGGCCTGAGCTATCCCAATTTGCGATAGAACTTCTGGCCTGCCCCGCTTCAAGTGTCCTGTCAGAAAGGACCTTCAGTGCAGCAGGAGGTATTGTCACTGAGAAGAGAAGTCGCCTAGGTCAAAAAAGTCTAGATTACCTCACCTTTATTAAGATGAATGAGGGATGGATCCGAAGGGACTGACAGTGGGCAATACATTCGACTAAAAAAGGCCTGATGAGGGGGACTACTTAACACACCACTTCTATCTGGTGGCACATTAGATTACACACGCAGTGCCCCAAATTTGAAGTAGGAGGACCAACTGATAGGAATAGTACTACCTAACACACCTTATAATAATGCAGAGAGAGGCAACGCATAGAGAGGAGTCTGAAGAAGAGGAGTCAGAGGAGGAAGGTGGCTTTGAGGAGGTGGAAGACCAAACACAGCAGGCGTCCCAAGGGGCTTGTTTTCACCTTTCGGGAACCCTTGGTGTTGTACGTGGCTGGGTGGAGGAAGAGACCTTCAATGACATCAGTGAGGACAAGGAACGGGACATGGCTAGCTTGGTATCCAACCTTGTGCAAATGGGGAGTTTGCGGTTGTGCAAATGGACTGTTTGCGGTTGTTTGCAGTGCGTTAAATGGGGAGTTTGGTCTGTCACTGTGAAGCGGGCGTAACCCTTACACTACCTGATCGATACAACATCATACCTGATGTTTTAAAGCACGTTATTCCAAACAATTTAGGAATATTAGGTGATTTATGCCCTTTATGGATTAAAACCAGACTCTGCATCAACTATGTAATTTTCTATGGGAGTTTTGCCATGGATCCCCCTCCGGCATGCCACAGTCCAGGTGTTAGTCCCCTTGAAACAACTTTTCCATCACTATTGTGGCCAGAAAGAGTCCCTGTGGGTTTTAAAATTCGCCTGCCCATTGAAGTCTATGGCGGTTTGCCCGGTTCGCCCGTTCGCGAACATTTGCCGAAATTCGCGTTCGGAAAATTGTATGTTCGCGACATCACTACTGAGAAGCCAAACAAAACTATATCATCATGCACTAGGCTACATCTTTGGTGTGCACGGTATGGAACCACTTCCGTGCACAAGCCCACAACAGGGTCAAAGTGACAAACATTGTATTTGTTTGCTTCACATATTAATTAATGTCGGTCATCAATTAACTTAGATAGTAGGGTAAGCCAGTTTTATAGTATAGAACTTACTAAAGCACACAGTTTCTAACACTGTAAACTTAAAGGAACACTATAGTCACCAAAGCAACTTTGCCTTTTAAAGGGACACTATAGTCACCTAAGCAACTTTGGCTTAATAAAGTGGTGTCTGTGCAGTCTCAATGCTCAATTATCTGCCATTTAGGAGTTAAATTATTTAGTTTATGAAGCCCTAGTCACACCTCCCTGCATGTGAATTGCACAGCATTCCTAAACACTTCCTGTAAAATTAGATCTAGTGATTACACTTTATTTATTGCAATTGCTATTTATTTTAGAATTTCTTATCTCCTGCACTTTTAATCAATTGCTAGACCTCGCAGGAGCCTCTTGTATGCAATTAAAGGTCAATTTTAAACATCTAAATTAAGTTTAAAGCTGATTGAAAATGAAACCATTTTTTCATGCAGGATGTCTGAGTCACAGTCGAAAGAGGTGTGCTAGGACAGAGCATTTTTAATATATTTCTGTCTTGTTATCTCTAATACGCCAAACTGTGGGTGAAATGTCTCTCTGAATCACCCTGAGTATGATCAAAAATGATCACAGATTGCTTATGAATTTGAAACAAAAAATAAAAAGGGCCACGTGCAGCATATGTTTCCAGTAGGTATTTATGTAAAATAACAGCAATAAAATAACAACAAAAAAAAGAAATAAGTTTTCCCTGAATCTCCTAATAACCAGGAGGAAGATTTGCCGGCACACTTCTTTTTCTTCACACCAGGTATGGAAGCTACTAAACACACAAACCAGGCAAGTGCCACCAAAAATATAAAATGGCAAGTTGAACCTCTTTAGTCATCCTGACAAATATATTTTAAAGAGACACTCTAAGCACCATAACCACTTCAATGTGTTAAAGCAGGCCCGGACTGGCCATCGGGCACACCGGGCAAATGCCCGGTGGGCCGCGATGGCCGTGGGGCCGAGGCCGGCAGGGGAAGGTCCCAGGACTTCCCCTGCCGGTTTATGCAGGGCCGGCACTATCCGAGCGCCGGCCCCGCTGTATTCCATGTCGGGCCGGTGGGGAGATCAAAGATCTCCCTCACTGGCCCACATGCTATCCAATGCGGCCGCCGGCGGGGAGAGAGGGAGGGAGCCAGCCCTCCCGGAGACAGGACCCGGCGGAGCTCTAACTTGCAGCTCCGCCGGGTTCCTCTCGCGAGATCCGGAGCGTTGCCATGGCAACGACCGGATCTCGCGAGAGTGAGCTCTAGCCCGCAGGCTAGAGTTCACTCACCACGAGGACCACCAGGGAACACTGCCACTCTGCCTCCCAGTCCCAGGTACCAGTCCCCCCCTCCCAGGCTAAAGGTAAGAAGGGAGGGGGGGACATAATGCCTGTTATTTTATTTGTTTACCCCCCCCCCCACACACAAAATCCATTCTAACATTTATACATCACTCACACCCATCACACTCAGCACTCTCACACCCATCACTCACACCCATCACACTCAGCACTCTCACACCCATCACACTCAGCACTCTCACACCCATCACACCCAGCACTCTCACACCCAGCACTCTCACACCCATCACCCACAGCACTCTCACCCACAGCACTCTCACCCACAGCATACACAGCACTCTCACACCCATCACACACAGCACTCTCACCCACATCATACACAGCACTCTCACACCCATCACACACAGCACTCTCACACCCATCACACACAGCACTCTCACACCCATCACACTCAGCACTCTCACACCCAGCACTCTCACACCCATCACCCCCAGCACTCTCACCCACAGCACTCTCACCCACAGCACTCTCACCCACAGCACTCTCACCCACAGCATACACAGCACTCTCACACCCATCACACACAGCACTCTCACACCCATCACACACAGCACTCTCACCCACATCATACACAGCACTCTCACACCCATCACACACAGCACTCTCACACCCATCACACACAGCACTCTCACACCCATCACACACAGCACTCTCACACACAGCACTCACACCCATCACACTCAGCACTCACACCCATCACACTCAGCACTCTTACACTCAGCACTCTCACCCACATAACACACAGCACTCTCACACCCATCACACTCAGCGCTCTCACACCCATCACACTCAGCACTCTCACACCCATCACACTCAGCACTCTCACACCCATCACACTCAGCACTCACACACCCATCACACTCAGCACTCTCACCCACATCACACACAGTACTCTTACACACATCACACTCAGCACTCGCACATTCAGCACACTCACACACAGCACTATCACACTCGGCACTCTCACACCCATCACACACAGCACTCTCACACCCATCACACACAGCACTCTCACACCCATCACACACAGCACTCACACCCATCACACTCAGCACTCACACCCATCACACTCAGCACTCACTCAGCACTCTCACCCACATAACACACAGCACTCTCACAACTATCACACACAGCATTCTCACACACAGCACTCTCACACACACAGCACTCTCACACACAGCACTCTCTAACCCATCACACACAGCACTCTCACACCCATCACACAAAGCATTCTCACACACATCACTCTCACACACATCATACACAGCACTCTCACACACAGCACTCTCTAACCCATCACACACAGCACTCTCACACACATCGTACACAGTACTCTCACACACATCACACTCAGCACTCTCACACACAGCACTATCACACTCAGCACTCTCACACCCATCATACACAGCACTATCATACACAGCACTCTCACACACATTACAAACAGCACTGTCACACACAGCACTCTCACACACCACATTCTTACACACATCACACACAGCATTCTCACACACACCACTTACCGCACCCTCACATACCACTTACCGCACCCTCACACACAGCACCCCTCACACACAGCATCCATCACGCACACATACTGCACCCCTCACATACACACAGAACCCCCCCAACACACTGCACCACACACATACACAATAGTTCCAAACACACACATATATACACATACACACACACACAGCACCCCTCACACATACTGCACCCCTAAACACATTACATTCCAGACACACACTAGATCCCTTACCCAACTCTGGATCATCTACACACATATAAACACTAGATCCCTATATACACTCTGAATCCGTTATAAACACACACTCACTAGATCTCCTACACATTCTGGGTCCTTCAAACACACACTAGACTCCTATACACATACACACACACACACACACACACACACTACACTCTTAACATATACACTCTGAATCCCCTATACACACACACACACACACACACACTAGATTCCTTGTAAGCAAACACATACTACACCCCTAAACACACACTTTCTACAAACACTACATCACCTATACACACACTCTATAGCCTGTTTGCACACATGCTACATCCCCTTTACATACATTCTCTACAGCCCCTAGCCACATATGCATCACATTACACCACAGGCACAACATGTCTAAAACTAACCTTATTACACAATACCACACCACAATCAGCTCACTCTACACACACGCAATACCACAAGCAGACTCCAAACACATGCACAATACTCTTTCCTGGCATTTTTGTCTCCTGGTATCCAGTTATAGAGACACCAGAGACAAGTTGCAAGGAAACACAGTGCAAGCATGTTATTAAATTTGCTTGCACTGTGCAGAACAAATACAGTTTTTTTTTCCTCATGCTAGAGCTCTTCAGCAGAGCTCTGCGCATGGTCTGCCCTGGAAGAGCATTGAACCAACATGCTCACTTTGAGAGGGGGCGTGCTTGTCATTAGTGATGACAAAACACACCTCCTCTGACCCGCCCCCTTCTTAGTGGGCCGCTGGGATAAAAAAATGCCCGGGCCGAATTTTTCTCCCAGTCCGGCCCTGTGTTAAAGTAGTTGTGGTGTTAGGATGTCAACCCTGCTTTGTTTCTTTTCAATTATATTTTTAAATGTCCAGACAGGGGTTTAAAGTGGACCTTATATCTCTACTTACAGTCCTGTCAATCAGAATTCATTATATTCTAAGGCTCTCTGCTAACATCGCGTTTTGATATGTGAGGGACTTGTGGGTGCAATTCCTGGGGAGTGAGAGCTCCCATTTAGCAGTTTTATTTTTAGGAAATAAAGGTTCTGGTACTGTCTTAAATGAAGGAAGAATATTGTTCAAAGACGAGCTAAACTCACAGGAACAGAGGGTGTTGAGGGCCCTGCTTAAAGGACCACTCTAGTGCCAGGAAAGCATACTCGTTTTCCTGGCACTAGAGTGCCCTGAGGGTGCCCCCACCCTCAGGGACCCACTCCCGCCCGGCTCTGGAAAGGGGAAAAGGGGTAAAACTTACCTTTTTCCAGCGCTGGGCGGGGAGCTCTCCTCCTCCTCTCCGCCTCCGTTCCTCCCCGTCGGCTGAATGCGCACGCGCGGCAAGAGCTGCGCGCGCATTCAGCCGGTCACATAGGAAAGCATTCATAATGCTTTCCTATGGACGCTTGCGTGCTCTCACTGTGATTTTCACAGTGAGAATCACGCAAGCGCCTCTAGCGGCTGTCAGTGAGACAGCCACTAGAGAATTAAGGGGAAGGCTTAACTAATTGATAAACATAGCAGTTTCTCTGAAACTGCTATGTTTATAAAACAATTAGTTAACCCTAGCTGGGCCTGGCACCCAGACCACTTCATTAAGCTGAAGTGGTCTGGGTGCCTAGAGTGGTCCTTTAAACGAGTTTACAATTTACCTTTTGTAATAATCCCATCCCCACTTAGAAAGAATAAATTAAGTAGTATGTCCTCTCTTTTTCCTTTTCCAAAAAAGTGCAGAATTCCATCGAAATAGGCACTTTTATTAATTAACCTTGTTACACCCCCTTGGCTGTCAGACAACCAGTCCTGTTACTTCCTGGTGGTTTAGCTCAGTGGAGCTAAACGCAAGTGATAGGCAATTGCCAACCTTGCAAAGAGTTTTCATTGAGCTGGATTGTAAACTCTGTGATTGGACAGCTACAGAAAGTCTGGGCTGGGAAAGAAGGGGAGGGGTTTGTAAAGGCTGCAGACAAGAGATCTGCAGCTTTTGCAAGCTGTCTTTAGATGTACCCAAAATTAAAAAAAGAAATGCATAATGCATGCATGTTTCCATTGAGGTTTATCTCCGAAACAGTGCTATTTTTTTTAATGTTGGTAGTGAGGTGAGGTGAGAATGTTATAGTGTGGGTAGTGTTATAGTAATTTAGGGTTAAGGAGAGTTATGGTTGAGGATCCAATTTTCATAGTCTAAATCAACAGAATTGTATTTAAAGGAACACTATAGTCACCTAAATTACTTTAGCTAAATAAAGCAGTTTTAGTGTATAGATCATTCCCCTGCAATTTCACTGCTCAATTCACTGTAATTTAGGAGTTAAATCACTTTGTTTCTGTTTATGCAGCCCTAGCCACACCTCCCCTGGCTATGATTGACAGAGCCTGCATGAAAAAAAACTGGTTTCACTTTCAAACAGATGTAATTTACGTTAATTAATTGTATCTCAATCTCTAAATTGAACTTTATTCACATACAGGAGGCTCTTGCAGGGTCTAGCAAGCTATTAGCAGGGGATAAGAAAATCTTAATTAAACAGAACTTGCAATGAAGAAAGCCTAAATAGGGCTCTCTATACAGGAAGTGTTTATGGAAGGCTGTGCAAGTCACATGCAGGGAGGTGTGACTAGGGATCATAAACAAAGGGATTTAACTCCTAAATGGCAGATGATTGAGCAGTGAGGCTGCAGGGGCATGTTCTATACACCAAAACTGCTTCATTAAGCTAAAGTTGTTCAGGTGACTATAGTGTCCCTTTAATAGATAACGAGGATTAATTTCCAATACAGCTTTCTGCTTTTTGTAAATAGGCTAAAAAACAAACCTACACTAAGGTTTCGTATAGCAAAACAATTGGATTTGGAAAGCCAAATTCCATTCACCCTGTCACTTGACATTTGATGAATAGACTTTTGGATGAGAAATGTCTGGGCTGTAGATTAACTACTCATATTTTGTGGTTTCATGTTTTTGCTTTTTTTCAGTTGATTCATTGAAGTATTGAATTTTAATCACATCGTATCTAGTTACAGAGTTGAAAGCAGTTCATTCAGTTGTATCAAGTGATTCAATAATGTTGTTGCGTATTATATTGCATACGTAAATGGTCATATAAGTAAGATAAACTCTATACAGTAATGTATTATGTTTTAGTTATTTTAAGATGATTAAAATAATTTGCAAAGACACACAACGGTAGCTTCTCCGCTGGGTGTCCCGTGGCCAGGGCCGGCGCTACCATAAGGCAGCATAGGCAGTCGCCTTAGGGCGCAGCGGCCAGGGGGGTGCAAGGTTCGGGTGACCTGCAGGATGGAGGAGCACAGAGCCATTCTGAGCCCACGGAGATACAGAGAAATTTCCCAGTGGGTTTCTATGATGGCACTCACTGCTGGCTTTTAGAAAGCTTGCTGCTGCGAGATGTAGGAGGAGCGAGGAGCGAGGAGCGCCAGCAGCCCGTCGCTGCTCACAGTGCACAGAGCTAAGGCTGCTGGGATACATGATGTCACATTCAGCAGCCTTAGCTCTGTGAATGGCTGTAATGATGTATCAAGCTGCATTGCTCATCAAAGTACCATGGCAGCTGCTACCTAACTACAGTAAGCCAGTTAGAGTGAGTGTGTGTGTGACAGTAAATGTGTTCATGCCAGTGTGTGCCAGTGAGTGTGTGTTAGTGTGTCAGGCTATATTTCAATGATAAGTGTATGTTTGTGTATATCAGTGTGTTTGTGTGTGAGACTGTGTGTGTTTGTGTGTCTGATTGTGTATCAGTGATGAGTGTGTTTTTGTGTGTGTCAGTGTCTGTTTGTGTGTGTCACTGTGCTTGTGTATCAGATTGTTTGTGAATGATTGTGTGCTTGTTTGCGTATTAGACTGTGTGTCAATGATGAGTGTGTGTTTTTGTGTCAGACTGTGTGTCAATGATGAGTGTGTGTCAGGTTGTGTGCTTGTGTGTCACACTGTGTGTCAATGAGTGTGTGTCCATGTGTGTGCTTTAATGTGTGTCAGTGATCAGTGTGTGTTGGTACTTGTGCGTTTGTGTCATTGGCAATGTGATTGTGTTTTTGTGTCCATGTGTCTTTAAAACATCAAGTTTGAAAAATAAGTATATTCACATAAATAGTATTAGCATATATTGATATGTATATATTTTGTGTTTATAATAAATACAAATATGAATATAATACATAAACATTTGAGGAACACTCAAAAATTAAAAGCCACTGTATGGTTTTAACGTTTGGGGAATTCCTTAACCCCAGGAGGTGCCAGGCTCCCCCCGAAATATCTGACAGTGAGTCTTCTTTTACTGCTGCTCTGCTCAACCCCTGGAAGACTGTCAGTGTCAACAGTGTCTATTCCTTTCTTGGTGAAATTGGCTCACACTCTGCAATTACCGCAAATGCACCAAGGGGGGAGGGGTAAAGAAAGACACAGGCAAAGACACAATTTACGTCTGTGTTTTCATAAATCCTAGCACCGGCCCTGACCGTGGCTGCATGGTGCAGGGAAAGGCAAATTATATTTACCTGAACTTTGGTTTTCCTGCCTTTCCTCTTTAGCTCCTGGTTCTTCAGCTGCCTTGAGCCCACGTCAGTGTTGTACTCTCGCGCATGCTCAAGAGTACAATTCTGAGGTCTATGGAGGATGCTGCAGTGGACAGAGAATTTTCCTCTACAGCCGTCAATAGTGACAGCTGGGTGAAATGACAAAACTTGACAAAGGTATCTTCACCTTTCCTAAAGCATTAAAAAAAAAAAAAAATACTAACAGGATTATTTGCTACAGTGAGCATTCAAAGTGACTATCAATTTTAAGGTCAAAACTGGAAACATCGTCTATGCTTTTAGTTTGGCTTCTCTGGCCTTAAATATGAAACTTCACTTTGAATTCACCATGAATTCTTACTATAGTGAATGACCCATGTAAAGGTTTGATAGGCAAAGTAGTCCCTCCCTACTTTGTCTTAGTATATCTTTTAAATGAATTTCACTAAAATTCCAATGCAGTCAACGTTAGTATTATATAAAGATGTTATTTGTACTCATTTTTGGGGAAGGAGGGAGGGGTGCGGGGGAGAGGCTTTAAAGGTACGAAATAGTCACCAGAACAACTATAGCTTAATGTAGTGGTTCCAGTGTCTATAGCCTGTCCCTGCAGGCTTTTTAATGTAAACACTGCCTTTCAAACAAAGCGACCCCTAGGGGTGCTTCCTAGTCCAGTGTGATTGATACAATGCATCTCTATCAGGAGATGCTGATTGGTGCAGCGAGGTGCTTCAAGTTTGATGATCTCAGCCATGGAGGTGGGGCCAGCCAGAGCCACGCACAGCCAGCCGCAGTGAGACCAGCGTGGATAGTGAGAAAAGGTGTTAAAGCCCTTAAGGACGGTGGGCGTTCTATGCCGTCTTTGGGGACCCGGCTCTAAACGCCGGCGGGCAGGATAGAATGCCCAAGCCGGCATGTGATCACAAGGTCCTTGCGAGGACCTCACAATCACATGAACGGCATAGCCATCCATAGCAATGCCAGTAGGGGAGTGCCTGTAATGACAGGTACTCCCCCTGCTGCTTGTAAATAGTAAAATAAATGTTAAAGTTACAGTTTAAAATAAAATATATACTTAGATCATCTATATATATATTTATTTATTATATATATGAACTAAGTATATATATATATACACATATACATACATACACATACACTGTATAAGTGTATTTTAATATTAATATATATATAATTATATATATATATATATATATATATATTAATATCAAAATACACGTAGCATGATATTGATTATATATATATATAACTATAATTATATATGTATTTATACATAAAATAAATAAATATGTAAATACATAAAAAATTTTAAATAAGAGGGGGCGTGGCCTGACTGTGGAGCTGAACAGTCGCACATGCTTTGAGCTCCTAGGCCCTGATCTGCACAACGGCTGAAATCGGGGGCAATTTGCCTGATCTTGTACCCCTACTCGCCCTAATTTGCCCCGCAGCAACTGATGACCCGAGGGACACCCTTCGACGCCCAACTTACCGCCGGAATGACCGAGCCGGGGTCTGGAGCTCATACCAAGCAGGGCGAAGGAGAGGCGGCCGCTCTCCCAGCCCGCAATCACAAGCAACACTCGCAGCACATGGTTGCTTCCCCCCCCCCAGGACCGGTGGGGGTTATCCCGGTCCACACACCCTCGACCAGCGCACCTCTGTGGCCCCTCCATGCTGACTACGGCACAAACCACGCACCAGGTATGCAAGCAGCTCGCCTCACTAAAATGGCGGACGCACAGCCATGCGGAGGAGACATGCCGCCAACCTGCAACCCCATACCAAGCGACTCACTCACCACCCGCCTGAACGAGCTGTTCAAGACCTTCTGGGCACGAATCGAGGCCCGACAAGCGGCGGAGCAGCAACGGAAACAGGAGAACGGGAGTGAGAGGGTTCAACGTGGCGGTGTCGACCGGAGTGGGCCTGTGCCACCCCGGGGCAAAACAATGATACAGCAGCCTACGCCTCACCTCGCTAGCCCATCTGGGCCGCAGGCCACCAGGGACCCAACCCTGGCGCATCAACCACACAGGCGGAAGCCGGCCCGCCATAGGCGGCGTTGCACCAACATCCAGGCCTCCAAACCTACCCCGACAGGGAAGGATCCGGCCCCCAGAGGTACCCGAATCCGTGGACAATGGATGCCGGCCATGCTACAGGCCCGGAGCTGGAGGGCGCAACCGGCCAACTCCTGGCTGACTGCCTGCCACCGCGAACCCCCAATGCCGCAGATACGGTTCCCACCTGAAGGAATGGGGTGATTATCCAGCAAGAGGGCAGCTTCCCCCATGATCACTTTTGAACGCTGCCCAGACGCTTACAGACACTGGCTAAGCATACCAGGGACTCTAACACATTTCTGTTTGTAGCTGTGACTATGCTATATTCCTCTTCCACATAATGCCACGAGAAGCACATTCAACACTTATAAACACACACTCGTATTACCCTCAGAGGTCTATTACTCATAACCGCTACCATTTAAACTTACACATACGCATGTTTTCTAATCTTGTGTTTTAATTTCTGCTCTATGTGACATAATGAAGCTTTAAGCATGTTCCTGAACCACTGATATATACTGTTTTCCATGTCACTGTCCCATCAGTATGTCGGTACACCTGACTACCTTTAAGCTTGCCTATATTATAAAATTGTGCATGCCATTCACATGTCCCGTATGTAAAACAAAGTAAAGCCTGAGGACTGCTTTCGGGGCACCTCAAGCCTGTATGTATCAAATATGCACTGCAAAAATAAAAAATTTAAAAAAAAAAAAAAAAAAAAAAAAAAAATTTAAATAAAAATAAAAAAATAAAAAAATATATATGTGTAAATTCGTTCTAACTGTAATAATATATACATATATATATATATATATATATATATATATATATATATATATACATAAGTATATCACTATATATATACCTATATATAAATACAAATTATTTAAAAAAATTATATACATATATACATATAAACAAGTCCCAATGCCTGCACTCCTGTTGAAAAAAATGATAATGTGCCCGGTGCCTGTCCGCCAAAAATACAAAAGTAGGGAAATGATAGCACTCCAAGGACTAACATAGAGTAAAAAATAAAAATTAACTGTTATTCAAGTTGATGGCTGGTAAAAAATGTCGACGTTTCAGTTCAAGGTCCTGAAGAAAGTTCTTTTTAAGTAGCCACTTAGTCACAAACACTGGCCAAAATTGGCGTTCAAATTCGTTTTTTGCATTTTTCACACACAAACAAATATTAACACTAACTTTGGCCAGTGTTTGTGACTAAGTGGCTACTAAAAAAGACTGGGCATACCCCATTTGCAATACCTTGGGTTGCCTACTTTTGCAAATGGTATGCCATCATGGGGGTAATTCTCATTTCTGGGCTACCATACGGTCTCAAAGGCAATGTAACCAAACTGGCGAATTTCAATGTGAAAAAAATGAAAAATGTAACACGCTATATATCACCCTGTAACTTCCCAAAACACCATAAAACCTGTACATAGGGGGTACTGTTTTACACGTGAGTATTTTATTAGGGTACTGTTTTACACGTGAGTATATTATTTTTAAATACAAATATGTGTATTTTATTGCAGTAAAAGCAAACAGTATTCTGACAATAACAGTTAAAATGTCACGTAGAACTAAAAAAAAATGAATTCTTATTTTCTCCCATTTTTTAAAATAATTTATTCATATTTAATTATGTTTCATACCTAAATATAAATGAAAGCCCTGTTTCCCCTGAATTAAATGATATATAATAAGTGTGGGTGCACATAATATGAAAGAGGCGAATTACGCCTTGAACAGACATATAACGCAAATTCAAGTTTTTGTTTACGTTTTGTTTTGATCACAACGTGTACATTTAAGGGGTTAAAAACACCTTTTCAAAGGGATGCGGAGAGGGGGGAGGGGGCGTGTGCCTAAATAGTGGGTTTAACACTATAGTTTCAGAATTCAATTTTTAGTTCATGACAGTATAGTGATCAGTTAAGGTATTATTTTAATTAGTGGGGGGGACAAATTAATCAAACTTAAACTATTTTTTTTTAATTTTAAACCAAATGTTTCACACCTCGCTATCAACCCCAGTTTGAGACTTCTATTATGATAAATGGCCCACCAGATAAATGGGAAAATAAGCATGATTTAATCTGAAATTCACAGAAATGCAAATGAAGCGAATTGTCAATATACAAAGCAAATATAAATAACAAGCAAAAAAAATAATGAACAATGTGCATATTAATGTTGCAGAGACAAATAAAATGTCATTTTGGGGAAAAAGCCAGCAATTGCATGCAAACAAGCTCTCGGAATCCCCTTTTACCTTCATCGGTGCAAGATTCGACCTTCCATACACATAGCTTACTACTCACTTTGCTAAAAATATCATTGCTAATAATATACTCTAGACAGACTGCCAAGCATTTCACAAAGTGATAGCCCAGGACAGCAGCCCAAGAAAGAAGAGGTTTTTTTTCATGTAGGCTTTTTATCAACAATGCCTACTTACAATCTCATTCGTTGGCTACCCGAAAAGTGAGAAATTAACTACTGAGCATGTTTAAATTGAAAAAACGTATTAGGATAACACGTATTAGAAGAGAGAACTTGTAGCTAGCGTATACACAGATAAGAGAAAATTTGTGTAGAGATTGCTTTGCAGAAAAAAAAAAAAAGAAAATATGTACATTTACACAATTTTTTTTGTAAATATATTTTTATTGAGCATAATAATATTTCTTTTATGTTTTAGACAAAATACTTTTAAAAGAAAGAAACCGGGTTTTTTGTTAGGGCTTCAGAAGGTATGCGAGAACAGATAGGTACATATATATGCAGACATTGGGGACACGCAGGTCCCAGTGTATCATCATGACCCGCCGTGCAAGGGACTCGCAGGTCCCATTACTTAACAGTAGCATCTATCAGGGTAGCCGGGGGGTGGGGTATCAAACCTTATGGACTCGTAGTTCTAATCGCGCATGTATCTTGTTGTGTCATCTCGGTCACCCGTGAGCAGACCTAGCTCATCCATAGCGAACCCGCAGGTCCTGATGTGTGTGTAACAAAACAGGCATGGTTCTGGGTCCCCCGGCGGGTCACTATGCTCGGTCTTGTTTTTTGTCCCGGCAGTCCCAGGTGGTGGTCTGTAGGCTAGGGGCGGGTGTCGGTTATCGTGAGGGGGGATAGTGAGGGTGTTGTCACCCTCGCTGGGTCTGCTCGCGGAGAATGCTACGTGGGCCCCTCTGTGCCCCGTGGTCCCCTATTAGTGTCTTGCTACCCCATGTATTTGGTACTCTAGTTTGTGATCCTGTTGTTTCCCCTTCAGTGACCCTTTTCCAACTGGTGTCGGTGCGGTGAGTTTCCCCCCCTGTTCCCCTTATCTGCCTTCATGGGTGTAACGTGTCCTATCACTTGTGCTCGGGCCTGCCTGTCTGGGGTGGCTCCTTGTCTGATCTCAACGTTTGCTCTTGCGCGCTGCCTCGCACTGGCCCACTGGGGGAGGGGGTGGAGGGGAGTGGGGGGGGAGGGAGGGAGAGGGAGGCAGGAGGGTGGATGTCTTTCTTCCTCCAGACTGTCAATAGCCCAGTCTATGCCATCACGGTCAGTGTAGCAAGTCCTGGAAGTCAGGGCGTGCGGTAGTCACTATCCAGTGTGTCCAAATCGACAGGTAAACCTGCGTTTTCCCCTCTGCCAGTAGGGAGAGCTCCTCTAGTGCTTGGAGTTCCTCCATGCGTTGGTACCAGGTCTCCAGTGATGGGGCGAATTGTTTTTTCCAGTAAATGGGGATGAGGCTCTTAGCCACGTTAAGTATCTGAATTGTGAGGGATTTTTTGTAAGTTGATGCCTGCGTCGTGGTGTGGTGGATAAGGAATGTGGCAGGGTTCTTTGGCGGTGGGGTGTCAGTGAATCTCTTGATGATCTGATATATGGCCTCCCAGTATGGTTGGATGATTGGGCAGTCCCACCATATGTGGAGATATAGGTGCCTGTGTGGTTCGTGCATCTCCAGCAAACATCATCAGTCGTGTGGTCATATCTGTGTGTCTGGTGCGGGGTACGGTACCATAGTGCTAGCGTTTTGTAGGCAGTTTCCAGCGTTCCACTGGACGGTGCGCAGTGTAATGTGAGAGTGCATATCTGGTTCCATTGGGCAGGTGTGAATGTTGTGCCTAACGCCACCTCCCATTTCCCCATGAAGCTTGGGGGTGGCTGCCTCGTCATCCGCATGAGCATGCCATAGATCGTGGAGAGTCCTTTAACTAGGGGATCTGGGTCCATACAGATGTCTTCAAATGGGGTCAGTGGTCTAGAGGTGTTGTGTAGTTGAAGGATTGTGTGTGTGTGAACATTTGTAATTGTCTGTATCTGAACTGTAGCATGAATGGGTTGTTGGTGTTTCCTGTCATGTCTCCCAGGGTCCTGAGTTTGCCGTTGGTAGTAGCGTGGTGTATTCGTGGGACCTCATGTCCCAATAGGCTGGTTAGCGCCCTTGGTTCCCTCCCTGGGGGGAAGGTTTCGTTGTGGGTCAGTGGGAGCAGCGGGGACGGTGTGGTGGTGAGTGACAGTGGTATGGCTAGCTTATGCCACACCTGCATGGTCGCTTTAATAAGGGAGTGTGGGGCCGCCAATAGTCTGCCTTGCTGGTGGTCTAGCCAGGGGAGGACGGCGATGGGTCTACCCATCTGTGCGGCCTCTATGTCCTTCCAGGGTTTAGCAACCCCTGATTTGGTCCACTCTACTATTCGCTGGATATGAGTGGCTCTATAGTAACCCCTAAAGTCTGGGAGGGCGAGCCCTCCTTTTTCTTTCGGGAGCGTGAGTACATCATGTTTGATTCTCGCTTTCATATTTTGCCAGGCAAGCCTGAGGACCATGGTTCTGAGGGAGTTGAAGCAGGCCTCCGGGATGGCGCTGGGGATGGCCTGGACAGGTACAACACCTGCGGTAATATATTCATTTTAAGGACTCCAACCCTGCCGAACCACGAGAGTCGCACCTGCTCCCAGTCCCTGAGGTCCTTCTGGATTGTGTGCAACAGCGGTTGAAAGTTGGCCGCATATAGCTGGGTGAGATCTTACATGATCTTTGTCCCTAGATATCGTATAGAGGTGTCTGACCACTGGAATGGGAGGTCTTGTTTCAGTGTCGTCGCCTCGCGAGCCGGTAATGATACGTTAAGTACCATGGACTTGGAGTAATTTATCTTGAAGTTTGAGAGCTCTCCGTATGTGTCGAATTCCTTCAGTATTACTGGCATCGCGGTTTCTGATTTGGTTATGAAGAATAGTAAATCGTCCGCGTATGCTGCTACCGAATGTTTCCGCTTCCCTACCTCTAGCCCCGGGATAAGCGGGTTGTTCCTGATTGAGTTCAGGAACGGTTCCAAGGCTAGTATAAAAAGGAGGGGTGAGAGGGAGCAGCCCTGTCGGGTCCCATTCTTTATCGGGAAGGGATCAGTGAAGGCTCCATTTACGCAGATTTGTGCCGTCGGTCCTGAGTATAGCGCTCTGATCCAGGCCCCTCCAGCACCTGGAACATGAAATCCCAGGAGATCATATCGAAGGCCTTCTCTGCGTCTGTGGAGAGCAGGAGAAGGCCCTCATTGCTGGATGTTGCTGTGTGGATTAGGGCCAACGCCCTGATCGTGTTGTCCCTTGCCTCTCTATGTGGGGTAAATCCCACTTGGTCCCCGTGTATCAAGTCCGGGAGGGAGGACTTCAGTCTCTGCAAGAGTATCTTGGTGAAGATTTTCAGATCATAGTTGAGTAGAGAAATTGGCCGGTAATTGGCACATAGTTCAGGGTCCTTTCCATCTTTGGGGATTAAGACGATGTTCGCCTCCAGGGTCTGTGTCGGGATACATGCCCCGTCGCGGATCGCGTTGAGCGCCACCAGGAGGCGTGGGATGAGGAGCTCCGAGTAGGCCTTATAATACCGTATGGTTAGACCATCCGGACCTGGGCTCTTGTCCGGTTTAGCCGTTTTGAGGGCCCATGCTATTTCGTGTGTTGTGATCGGTTCGTCTAGTTCCGCGCGTGTCTCTAGCGGGAGGCGTGCGCCGATGTGTGATTCTAGGTATCGTGTTGTCCGGTTTTGCCTGTCTGCTAGTTCCCCGTCCGTCCGGTGTGTGTCTAGTGCGTTTAGGTCCGCATAATAAGTCCGTATAGCGTCCCCCATGTCTCGTGGCATGCTTTAAACCTTCCCCTGTTTGTCTCTAAGTTTGGGGATGTACGCTGATGCTCTTTTTTTGCCAATCATGCGGGCGAGGAGGGCACCACATTTGTTAGTGTTAGTGTAGAAGAATGCCTTGGTGTGTAAGTATGCCCTGTGGTAGTTAGCGTTGAGAATGAAAGCAAGTTCTCTACGGAGTACTGTCAGTTTCGCCCCATCGGCTGCGAGGTGTGTCAGTTTGTGTTCGTCTTCTATTGTCCATATCTCAGTCAGTAGGGTTTTAAGTCTGGCGGCCTTTGCGCGTTTGATGGACGCTCCCGTCGCAATGAAGTGTCCCCTCATACCACATTTGTGGGCCTCCCACAGGCAGAAGGGCATAACGTCAGGTGTGTCGTTGTCAGCTAAATATTGCTCAAGTCGGTGTTTGGACTCTGTCATCACGACCGTGTCATTAAGGAGGGAGTCATTGAGCCTCCAGTTGGGGCAAGTGGGTTTAAACAGTGGGGACGTCAGAGTCATCATAATAGGGGCGTGGTCAGACCAGGTCGCCGTGCCTATAACCGTCCGTCGGATTTCCGTCAGATAATAATGTGGCATGAGAAAATAGTCCAATCTTGAATACGTCTTGTTGGGAGTCGAGTAGAAAGTGTAATCTCGGTCCACCGGGTGTGTTGCCCTCCAGCAGTCCACACGTCTATTTTCACGGAGGGTCTTATCTATGTCCGTTAAGTTGCAGACTTAGTTCAGTGTAATAGTTGTTTTGCATTTGTTTCACGTTCCACTTTTTGGAGGTTTGGTTGTTGTCTAATCTGTAGACAGTTCTCTATCTTGCGGCAGGAGATTGTATTTTTGAAGTCTGAGATTTGTAAATTATCTGGTAAACAAACTCAGGCTGGAACTGCTGCAAAGCCACTGCCACAGAGACATACTAGGAATGGCAGATGGATTACTGTAGGATCTGGTAGACTTAGAGTTGTGGATAAAAGGCATATTGCACAGTCTGTTGTTCTACATAATTCATTTTCTGCACTTTCAGAGTGTAATGGTGTCATGGAGACAGGCACTGAGGCTAGTGGTGTTGTGCAGAGAGGCACTGAGGCTAGTGGTGTTGTGCAGAGAGGCACTGAGGCTAGTGGTGTTGTGCAGAGAGGCACTGAGGCTAGTGGTGTTGTGCAGAGAGGCACTGAGGCTAGTGGTGTTGTGCAGAGAGGCACTGAGGCTAGTGGTGTTGTGCAGAGAGGCACTGAGGCTAGTGGTGTTGTGCAGAGAGGCACTGAGGCTAGTGGTGTTGTGGAGAGAGGCACTGAGGCTAGAGGTGTTGTGGAGAGAGGCACTGAGGCTAGAGGGGTTGTGGAAAGAGGCACTGAGGCTAGAGGTGTTGTGGAGAGAGGCATTGAGGCCAGTGGTGTTGTGCAGAGAGGCTTGAAGACTATGATGAGGCCTAATAGAAAGCAGTTGTTGTTGGGGGATTCCATCATAAGAGGTGTGGAGATGGACAATGGTGGTCTTGTGAGGTGTCTTCCCGGAGCTACTGCTCACAGAGACAGGAGACGTATCTGTAATATTGTTAAGCAAGCAAAGCAGGAAGGGGAATTGGATGTACTTGTCCATTTAGGGACAAATGACTTGGCTTGCAATGAGGTTTCAGAGGTTAAGGAAGTTTTTAGTGTTTTTGCCAATGATATACGGCAGGTTGCTTCCACACTGTCATTCTCTGAAGTTCTGCCTGTGCATAACACTCAGAATGACAGGTGGATGCGTATTAGGGACTTTAACTTGTGGCTTGGTGAATGGTGTCGGGAGCAAGGATTTGGCTTTATTGCTCATGGTAGCTCTGTTTGGAACGGAAATAAACTGTACAAAAAAGATGGTTTGCATCTTTCTCAAAAGGGAACAAATGTTCTCAGTGAGCAGTTCAGAGGTTTTGCTAAGATGTATTTAAACTAGGAGGGGGGGGGCAAAAGGGTGATAAAACATCAATCCAATTGTCCCCCAAAACAAGGACAGAAGGTGCCTGTAGCAAGTGTGTTAAAAAATGATAAGCTTAGAGTCATGTCTACAAATGCTCGCAGTTTAGGGAATAAGATCCATGAACTTGTGGCAATAATGGCAACTGATAGTGTAGATTTAGTCGCTGTTACTGAGACATGGTATAATGAAAAACATGACTGGGACATAGCAATACCAGGGTACTCTTTATATAGAAAAGACAGGGAAGGCAAGAAAGGGGGAGGGGTGGCCCTGTATGTGAAGGATAGCATAAAATCTAGCCTAATAAAGGTTAGTGAGACGAACATAGAGTCCATTTGGGTTACGTTAGAATTTGGTAATCACACAGTAGTTCGTGTAGGTGTGATTTATAGGCCCCCAGGACAAATTGAAGAGTTAGATAATCTACTAGTTGAAGAAATAGCTAAAATGACAATGAAGGGGGAAGTTATCACCATGGGTGACTTTAATCTTCCTGATGTGAATTGGAAAACAAAAATAGCTACTTGTGCCAGAAGCACACAAATTCTAAACTCCCTACTGGGATTGTCTCTAAAACAAGTCGTTGAGGAGCCAACTCGTAAAGAGGCCATACTAGATTTAGTGTTAACAAATGGAGATTAGGTATCAGATATTACTGTAGGTGAAAGTTTAGGATCCAGTGATCATCAGTCAGTGTGGTTTAATATAAGAACAGTGACTGAGTCACACCACACAAAAACAAAAGTTTTAGACTTTAGAAAAACAGACTTTTCTAAAATTAGAATATGTGTAAAGGAGTCATTATCAGACTGGAGCAACTTAAATGGAGTCCAAAATAAATGGGATTATTTAAAAGCTGCACTACTGAAGGCAACAGAAAATTGCATTAGGCTTGTCAGTAAAAGCAAAAAATTCAAGAAACCACTGTGGTACTCCGCAGATGTGGCCAAAATAGTAAAAAACAAAAAGTTAGCATTTAGTAATTATAAAAAAACCCAGAGTGAGGAAGACAGAATGACCTATAAGATTAGGCAGAAAGAGGCTAAGCAAGTTATAAGAGCTTCCAAATCACACACAGAAGAGAAAATAGCACAGTCAGTAAAAAAGGGGGACAAAACTTTTTTTAGATACATAAATGAGAAAAGAAAAGTAAAACAAGGATTAGTTAGATTAAAAACAAAAGAAGGAAGGTATGTAGATGAGGATAAAGGTCTAGCTGACTGCCTCAATGAATATTTTTGTTCGGTATTTACAGCTGAAAATTAAGGAAAGGGACCTCTGTTAAAAAAAGGATAAATGAGTCATTTATTACACGTGAGTTTACAGAGGAAGAGGTTCTATTTCAACTGTCAAAAGTAAAGACAAATAAGTCAATGGGACCTGATGGAATACACCCAAAGCTATTAAAAGAGCTTAGTGGTGTACTAGCAAAACCATTAACAGATTTATTTAACCAATCATTGTTAACAGGAGTAGTCCCAGAAGATTGGAAGTTAGCGAATGTTGTGCCCATTCACAAGAAAGGTAATAGGGAGGAGTCGGGCAACTATAGGCCAGTAAGCCTTACTTCAGTAGTGGGGAAAGTGATGGAAACCATGTTAAAGGATAGGATTGTTGAACATCTAAAAACACATGGATTTCAAGATCAGAGACAACATGGGTTTACTTCAGGGAGATCATGCCAAACTAATCTTATTGATTTTTTTGATTGGGTAACTAAAATTATAGATCAGGGTGGTGCAGTAGACATTGCTTACCTAGATATCAGTAAGGCTTTTGACACTGTTGCACATAGAAGGCTTATCAGTAAACTGCAATCTTTGAGTTTGGATTCCAATATTGTTGAATGGGTAAGGCAGTGGCTGAGTGACAGGCAACAGAGGGTTGTAGTCAATGGAGTATATTCGAAGCTTGGGCTTGTCACCAGTGGGGTACCTCAGGGATCTGTACTTGGACCCATTCTCTTTAATATTTTTATTAGTGATATTGCAGAAGGTCTTGATGGTAAGGTGTGTCTTTTTGCGGATGATACTAAGATATGTAACAGGGTTGATGTTCCAGGAGGGATAAGCCAAATGGCAAATGATTTAGGTAAACTAGAAAAATGGTCAGAGTTGTGGCAACTGACATTTAATGTGGATAAGTGCAAGATAATGCATCTTGGACGTAAAAACCCAAGGGCAGAGTACAGAATATTTGATAGAGTCCTAACCTCAACATCTGAGGAAAGGGATTTAGGGGTGATTATTTCTGAGGACTTAAAGGTAGGCAGACAATGTAATAGAGCAGCAGGAAATGCTAGCAGAATGCTTGGTTGTATAGGGAGAGGTATTAGCAGTAGAAAGAGGGAAGTGCTCATGCCATTGTACAGAACACTGGTGAGACCTCACTTGGAGTACTGTACACAGTACTGGAGACCCTATCTTCAGAAGGATATTGATACCTTAGAGAGAGTTCAAAGAAGGGCTACTAAACTGGTTCATGGATTGCAGGATAAAACTTACCAGGAAAGGTTAAAGGATCTTAACATGTATAGCATGGAGGAAAGACGAGACAGGGGGGATATGATAGAAACATTTAAATACATAAAGGGAATCAACACAGTAAAAGAGGAGACTATATTTAAAAGAAGAAAAACTACCACAACCAGAGGACATAGTCTAAAATTAGAAGGACAAAGGTTTAAAAATAATATCAGGAAGTATTACTTTACTGAGAGGGTAGTGGATGCATGGAATAGCCTTCCAGCTGAAGTGGTAGAGGTTAACACAGTGAGGGAGTTTAAGCATGCGTGGGATAGGCATAAGGCTATCCTAACTATAAGATAATGCCAGGGACTAATGAAAGTATTTAGAAAACTGGGCAGACTAGATGGGCCGAATGGTTCTTATCTGCCGTCACATTCTATGTTTCTATGTTTCTATGTTTCTATGTGGCGGGGTAGTGTGGAGGTGCCTGTGGACGTATCCATGGTCGGCCTCAGTGCCACATTCAGGTCACCCCCCAGGATCAGGCAACCCTCGGCGAACCTTGCTATAGCCCTGGTCGCTACGCGCAGGAAATGGTGTTTTCGCCTATTGGGGGCATAAAGGCATGCAAAAGTGTAAGGTCGGTCAGCTATTATTCCCTTCATGCAGACATACCGTCCCTGTTTGTCTCGTAGTGTATCGGTGGGAGTAAAGTGCAGCGATTTATGTATCAGTATTGCTGTGCCTTTAGTCTTCCCTTCAGGGTTATTACTAAGAAAGCACTGGGTGTATCGGCTGTCAGTGAGTTTCGGGGCCTGACCCTCTTTAAAGTGGGTTTACTGGATTAGCACTACTTGTGCCCTCTGACCGTAGAAGTGGCGTAACGCGGTGGAGCGTTTTTCTGGTACGTTCAGGCCCTTGGCATTTATGGTAAGGAGATTAATCTCGGCTCGCGTGTGGGTGGCCGCTGCAGGCATGGTCGGTGTGCGGCTAGGTCAGATACTGTCAGGTGGGGGGGATATGGGGGGCACGGGGCAGGTGGTGAATCGGTGTGGGAGTCTCGATTGTCGTTCAGCGGGTATAGGGCAAGTTTCCCTCCACGCCTCCGGGGGCTCCTTGGGCGAGAGCGCAGCGCAGTGAGAAGTAACAAATTCAACCAAAAACAGTTAACTGAAAAACTAACCGTGTAACCTAATAAGGTAAAGGTGTGGGCAAGGCAGGAGTCGGCCCGGTCGTACCAGCCGGCCAAGCCAAGTCCCCCCGCCGTAAACTATACACCCCCGTCCGGTGGGAGCGTGGCCGATCTCCTCATCTTCCCTTTGAATTAGTTATTTTCCTGCAACCTGGGTGTAGAGGGTGGTGTGTCTAGAGATACCCATGTCCCCAGTCTCTACCCGCCAGGTAGTCTGTCTAGCCATCGTCAGAAGATATGTCAGTTGGGAGGCCCTAGCCTCAAACGTCGTAGCGTGCCTTAGGCGTCCACCAGAGCTCGGGAGGCCCGTGTGGTCCGGTCCACCCCATTGGGTAGATGTCCCGTCTCACCTAAGCCTCCATACTGCTGGTAGAGCAGTCTACCGCACAAGAGCGACCTTGTCTAGGTGGGGCCCCCTCTGTGGGCCATGCGTGTCATCCTAGGTCCTTTCCCCCCTGTCGCTATTGTGATGGGCCAACTAGTTGATCATCTCGATGTGCAGGGTGGGGCTATAGAGGGGTGGGGTTCACCCTACTCGTTCAGTCAATCTGCCTAGTGAAGACTTCAGTCGTGAGATACCCCTTAACCTTCTAGGTCCCCTGCTGTGTTGGGGGGGTCGAAGCATAAGGTGATTGGCAGATAGGGATATCCTCTTCATTTCTAAAACAGCATTTAGTATTTAGACGATTTGACTACGAGTGAGACCCCCCTGTGATGTCCGGACCCCAGGCCCCAGTTCGCTGCTGCTCACCCTGTGGCTCGAGTGTGGTCTCAAGAGGGCGACCTGCTGGAGCTTAACTTTCACGGGTGTAGTATTAGGAGGAGGTCCTGCATCCCTCCGCTGGATACCTCGAGGCAAGGTGCTTGGCCCATCGGCAGTCAGTAGTGTGTGCGCCGGAGGCTGTAAGCAAGCCTTCAACTGCTGCCAGAAGGAGGTGAAGATTGCATTGAGTCGGAGCTCCGTTTCCAGTCATGTAGTTTGTGGACAGGCCGTGTGAGTGGCATCCCCCATTTTGGAGAGCTTTATGGCGGTAAGTTCGGGTCTCGGTATAGTGGTCGCTTTCCCTGCTTTGCAGGGGTATCTTGTGGGGGTAGACCAGGATGAACCCCACCGGTCCAGAGGGGGGGAAACAAGGGCTCAAGGCCTGGAGCTTGGCCGGTTGTGGCATCAGGAGAGCGGCCGTCCCTCCTGTGCTCGCCATTCTTGTAGGCCTCACCTTCGTGTTGGGTGAATGGGGTTTGGTACGTTGCTTATTTGCACCCCGATGTCACCGCACTCTGGGTAGCCGTTCTGGCCCGATTAATTGCTGTTTTGGCTTTGAAAGTCAGCGTTTTTGCCGTGATCCACAGGAGCTGCTGTGGTTAGCGTCTAACCTGTTCCACGCTCAGGCCCCCCCCACCAAAATCACTTTTTTTTTTTTTTAAATTCTTTATTTTTGAGTGCTTGATTGAACATAAGCATCTCACAATGCCACAATAGCATATGCAAGATTGGTATTATTACAGCATTTTACAGTTATGACATTTAGGTTTAGCACATTTTTTTTTTTAGTATAGAGTTAGTCGAGTAATACATACATGTCTTATGGTTGTACACAGAAATGAAAGTAAAGCGTATAAACTAGACGTGGCGAGTAACAGGTAAAAAATAAAGATAAAAAGAGTAAGGTCAACAATTATACTGTGTTAGCAAACTATTAAGAGGAGTTAGCATCCGCTAGGCTTGAGTACAAACGAGGAGGCACAGGCAGGCAGTCTGCTTCTCTACCCACATTAAGCTATATACTTTAAGCTGTATATCGCTCTCATCAGGGTGAATCTGTGCCTCTCATGGTTTATGCCATGGGGGGAGCAGAACATGGTTAGAAACGAATTGGAGGTACAGTAAACTACCATGGTTCCTGTATCAAAATTATCTTTGTCTGTTTATGCCTAGCAGTAACCTTAGTAAACAGTAAATGTTAGCTACACATTGATCTATGAAAGTGAGACAGGTGGTACAGCGCAGTTTTAGAATGCGAACGTTAAAACATCAGGCTTTACAACTTCAGTGGAATCTGTTAGCTTGTTAAGCAAAACTTAACCAAAAGAGTCTGCACATCTTGAAAAGGGTATTAAACAAAAGAGTCTGCACATCTTGAAAAGGGTATCACTGTCATTAGTGGTGTTCCTGTTGTGAGATATTGGGGAGATACTGGTTATGTTGTGAAACAGACTGTGCGGTGGTATCTTGCAGAGTCTCTACTATAGGGTCTGCAGGGCACAGATTGTCTCTGAGGCATTCCGCTTCAATCAGCCGACCCCGGCTCTAGGTTTTTGGTAGTCGGGACCGGAGCGCTGGTGTGGTGGGTATCTTAGCGGGGCTCCGTCTCTCAGGAGAGCTCTCTGTCTCTGTTTGTCCCTGGTGGGTGGCTGTGCTGCGTGCCGGTTGGCGTCAATGCTGTCGTCGTGGCTCCTGGGTCGCAGAGATGTGTAGCTGTGGTCGGGGGCTTTGAATGCCGCTGGGAGGTAAGTGGGTCGAGTGTGCTTGGTGGCCCTGTGCTGGTGTGCGGGAGGGCCAGTGTTGTCGTCCGCGAGGTCTGTCTGCTTTCCCTGCCGCCCCGGCCTCCTTCCTCGTTTCTGTCTGAGGGCCGCTCTGGGGGCTCTGGATGGGTGTCCGCACAAGAGGCGTCGGGTAACAGGGCGAAGCCACGCCATTGCTTCTTTCATTACCCGCCTGTAGAGCCATCTCCTGGTGCTGAGCTTTTTCCACAGGTTGGTGCCAAGTCGGTCATAGAATATTAGCGTGTGTGCGGGCGGCTTGACCGGGAACCTGTTTGTTACAGGTTGTGTCTGAAGCGCCATCTTGTGTAGGCCCTGACCGCCTCGGGCGTTATCTGTGGTCGTCGCTTGTTTGTGTCTCATTGTGGGGGTGACCGTCCCCAGCGGAGACCGGGATATCCCCCACCGGTCCAGAGGGGGGGGTAGCAGGGCATTTTGTGATTCGTGCTTGTGAGCGGGTCTCGGGCCGGGCGATCGGCCGCTTCCCCCAGGCCCCAGGCTCCGCTTCAGTGTAGGCCGCATGGCCGGGTCAAGTGCTCGTGTGGCGTTTCGATACGAGATTAGTACCGTTTTGGTCCCAGTGGGGTTCTGTATCGTGTTCTGGGCACCGTGGGCCGTTGGCTCGGTTTGGTTCGTTAGGGTTGGCATTTATGTGTCCTCCGGTGCAGGAGCTCACAAAGAGCACGTCCCGCCATCTTGGCTGTCAGGCCCCGCCCCCCAAAATCACTTTTATGTATTAGTTCTCTGTTTATATCAGTTGATTTTTTTTATTTCTTATTCAGTTGTGTTCCGCAGCAACTGCTTCCCTGTTATTCCAGCTGCTGTGGAAGGAAACAGACTAACAGACACAAACACTCTCATAAACACAGACATATACACACATAAACACATATACACATACAAATTATCACCTGGGTGTACTTTTATTGTCCAGTTTCCAAGTCTCTGTATTTGACTATTATTCTTCAAATTTGCATCATTCAGTAAACTTCAACCAGAGGGCAAAACATATATTTTATTTTACGTGAAGGGATGACATGAAATATTGTTGTAGGTTTCCCCTCAGTTAGTCGAACACGCATCACCATGATTTTTAAACTTCCTTTTTAGATAAAGCGTAGACCACATTGATAGTTTAATACGTTTGCTCTATTTCCAAAATTAGTTGCAGAATGAATTATTTGCAAAAAAAAAAGAGAATCTCATCTTAAATGTATGCTGTAATACAAATACATTATATTTTATATAATTATATAATCTGTTGGACATACCTTCTAAAAACATCTCGATTGTGTCCCAGAACTAAATTACTATCAGGGTTATTCGCTAAAGTGAGAATTCAAGGTAAATTCAAAGTAAATTTCAAGGATGTCCAGCATCTTTAAAATCCCCACAGGAAAGCATTGATTCAAAGCTTTTCTACAGGGAAGGTCTTGCAGAGCATGCTCATGACGTCCTCTATTGGCGTGATGTCACTGGAAAAGGAATCCAGGCACTCCAATGAATTCCAAAAAAGGCAGTTTTATTGGACCCAAGAACTAGCAAGCAACGTTTCGACCCCTTAGGGCCTTTGTCAAGCTACTAAAGCACATACATCACCAACAATATACAGGTGTATGAAACAATTTAACAAGTGATTATACACTTGTTAAATCACTTGTTAAATTGTTTCATACACCTGTATATTGTTGGTGATGTATGTGCCTTAGTAACTTGACAAATGCCCTAAGGGGTCGAAACGTTGCTTGCTAGTTCTTGGGTCCAATAAAACTGCCTTTTTTGGAATTCATTGGAGTGCCTGGATTTCTTCTATATTCAAATGTCATATTTGGTCCTTTCTGGTACTGGGACTTATCCAGTATAGCACCCAGGATTCCAGCACGAAGGGTTGAGTGCACTTCCATTATATACATATGGGTCACTGGAGAAGGAGGCGGAGACAAAATTGAATTTAGGAGACTGTGACCGAATTAAGGCAAGTTAAAAAAGGGGTTTCGGGGCGGGGCTTGCTAACCGACCAGAACGGACGCCATTCCTGAAAGCTCCTCCAAAACTAACTTGAACCCAGCAAATATCCTCCCAACAAAGCCCCATCCGACGATAAAAACGCCCCAGCTGACCTGCCTGATCGGAGCCGCACCGATAGATGCCGTTCTTATACACGGCGAAACACTCCAAGCCGCGGCGCAGGCCTGCGGCCTACTACGCACCGACGATCCTGGGCCTAGAGGCTCTCCTGCACAGCAGCTACACACAGAGCTCGCCAGGCACCGATCCTCACGCCACACAGACCACCCACAACTCCATGCCTGCAATGGGACGCCGGTCTCAAAAACCGAACTCCACGGCAGACAGCAGGGACATAGGAGACATGCTGAGGCAGCCTACACAGCCCAGAACGCTCCGTACAGAGGATCAAGGGGCGAGCACCCAGGCGCAGAGGGAGAAAGATCCCACACTACTCACACAGGCAAGTCTCATACAATCCATTGAGACCTCTGACGGTTCGGCCCCCACCACCAAAAATGACCTGAAAAACCTGCTTGCTGACATACATAAGTTGTGGGCAGCAGACTTAAAACTGTTGAGAAACGACATACAAACCATCACAGACCGGGTACAAACCACAGAGGAGGATATCCTTGACGCCAGATCAGACATAAAAACCCTTAAGGAGACAGTGCACCAGCTACAAGAACATCACTCACACTTCTCCCTGCAACTCACAGCCCTAGAAGACAAACAGCGCCGAAATCACATAAAAATACGAGGAATCCCTGATGCAGTTACAGCTGAGGAGCTCCCACACTATCTCCGCAGGTTACTAACCACCATATTACCCCACGCTACCGCCAAAATGATAATCGTAGATGGGGTACATCGCATCAATAGCGCTGCCAAGCTGACACCTGGCGCGGCAAGAGACGTCATACTCAGATGCCTAACCTTCCAAGACAAAACCCGAATAATGTCAGCCCTGAGAAACAAAACGCCTCTGACCTTTGAGGGCTCCTCCTTGTCTTTTTTCCAGGATCTCACCAAAAGCACACTACTCTGGCGCAAATCAATGGGAACTGTCACCTCACAATTGAGAAACGCAGACATCCCCTACCGCTGGGGAGTCCCTGATAGTACCCCACAACGGAACTAATCACACCATCACCTCTGTAGAAGGGGCACCAGCGCTCATGAAAGCACTGGGATTGGTAGGGCAGAACAGGAGACCGCACTCTAACACTGCCACCGAAAACTGGGACCCAGACCGCATCGCCCCCTTTGTCCCAAGGAACGACAACTCGCAAGCTACTACCACCTGAACCCTTCCAAGTCTGGACATGGAGAACTGTATACGAGGAAGCTTCCTATCCCTGTTGATATATTGTTTAAATTTGTTCTCTCACTTATCTTTCCTCTATTCTTTCATATCTACCATGTTTGTGTAGGACACACAGCAACTGGAGACCACTAATATCGAACTGGCCCGTAGACCCCCCCCCCCCCCGCTACCCCCTAGGTTAGGGGTACTTTTTTAAAAAACGGAGGTATAACCCCATACGCTGGGCGATCTATCACCACTACTGCACACCTGATATACCCGATCTCAGGCCACCAGATAATCTTTAGAACATACCCGGGTTGAACACCTACAATCCTCCGTGAGCTAAAATATGCTGACCCCACCCTAGTCTACTACAGACTCTCGAGCATATTAATACCTAAAGCTCGGGAACACCTGGGAGCTCCCACTCATACAAAAACCGCCCTACCCAGTCGCCCCTCTCAGACACATCCCGAAGGTTGAACCTTGTTGCATTATGGAAAAAATAAAAAAAAAGGTGCCACATTATGACAATGCTTGTGTAAATCCACTCTGTATACCTGCTTCTTACGAATTTGCCATGTACCAACCATGTCTTTGTTATGCACCACCAAAATAAAGAATTAAAAAAAAAAAAAAAAAAAAGGGGTTTCAACACTTTTTGTGCTCACGGGAGACCTAAAGTTAGGAACAGGGACATACTATAGAGTCAGGAGTACAGTTTTGTATTTCTAACACTATATTGTTTCTTTAACCCCTTAAGGACCAAACTTCTGGAATAAAAGGGAATCATGACATGTCACACATGTCATGTGTCCTTAAGGGGTTAAAGGACCACTATAGGCACCCAGGCCACTTCAGCTCAATGAAGTGGTCTGGGTGCCAGGTCCATCTAGGGTTAACCCTGCAGCTGTAAACATAACAGTCTCAGAGAAACTGCTATGTTTACATTAGGGTTAATCAGGCCTCTAGTGGCTGTCTCACTGACAGCCGCTAGAGGCGCTTCCGCGATTCTCACTGTGAAAATCACAGTGTGAAGACGCTGACATCCATAGGAAAGCATTGACTAATGCTTTCCTATGGCCTGATTGAATGCACGCGCTGCTCTTGCTGCGCATGTGCATTCAGCGCTGACGTCGGAAGAGGGAAAAGATTTCCCCAGCGCCGAGGAAGTCCGGCGCTGGAGAAAGGAAAATGATTAACCCCTTCCTCCCCCTTCAGCCCGGCGGGAGGGGGACCCTGAGGGCGAGGGGGACCTAAAGACCCTATAGAGCCAGGAAAACAAGTTTGTTTTCCTGGCACTATAGTGGTCCTTTAAGGAGATATTTATCAAAGTAAAAACAAGTTATATTCTGTGGCACAATTCTAGCTAAAGCCCGATCGCCATAGAAACCTATAGAGTGTCTCTCAAGATTTAACGCAATGGTAGAGAGTTATCTGGCTAACGTACTAAAAGAGGAGTAATCACCATGGAAACCAGTGGATCAAAAAGGCACAGTGCATTGGTGACTCCTTACCTTTTACATTTCTGCACCATTTTTCAGAACACAATGCTTTGATGTAATTATTATTACCTAGTTGCATGCCAATAATAGCATAGTAAAATTGTAATCTACATTGAAAAAAAGACTCAAGTCTATCAAGTTTAACTGTTCATACATCTGTTTGCACCATTGATCCAAATGAAGGTTAAAAAAAAAATAGTTTATTTTCCATTTACATAGAAACATAGAATGTGACGGCAGATAAGAACCATTCGGCCCATCTAGTCTGCCCAGTTTTCTAAATACTTTCATTAGTCCCTGGCCTTATCTTATAGTTAGGATAGCCTTATGCCTATCCCACGCATGCTTAAACTCCTTTACTGTGTTAACCTCTACCACTTCAGCTGGAAGGCTATTCCATGCATCCACTACCCTCTCAGTAAAGTAATACTTCCTGATATTATTTTTAAACCTTTGTCCCTCTAATTTAAGACTATGTCCTCTTGTTGTGGTAGTTTTTCTTCTTTTAAATATAGTCTCCTCCTTTACTGTGTTGATTCCCTTTATGTATTTAAATGTTTCTATCATATCCCCCCTGTCTCGTCTTTCCTCCATGCTATACATGTTAAGATCCTTTAACCTTTCCTGGTAAGTTTTATCCTGCAATCCATGAACCAGTTTAGTAGCCCTTCTTTGAACTCTCTCTAAGGTATCAATATCCTTCTGAAGATAGGGTCTCCAGTACTGTGTACAGTACTCCAAGTGAGGTCTCACCAGTGTTCTGTACAATGGCATGAGCACTTCCCTCTTTCTACTGCTAATACCTCTCCCTATACAACCAAGCATTCTGCTAGCATTTCCTGCTGCTCTATTACATTGTCTGCCTACCTTTAAGTCATCAGAAATAATCACCCCTAAATCCCTTTCCTCAGATGTTGAGGTTAGGACTCTATCAAATATTCTGTACTCTGCCCTTGGGTTTTTACGTCCAAGATGCATTATCTTGCACTTCTCCACATTAAATGTCAGTTGCCACAACTCTGACCATTTTTCTAGTCTACCTAAATCATTTTCCATTTGGCTTATCCCTCCTGGAACATCAACCCTGTTACATATCTTAGTATCATCCGCAAAAAGACACACCTTACCATCAAGACCTTCTGCAATATCACTAATAAAAATATTAAAGAGAATGGGTCCAAGTACAGATCCCTGAGGTACCCCACTGGTGACAAGCCCAAGCTTCGAATATACTCCATTGACTACAACCCTCTGTTGCCTGTCACTCAGCCACTGCCTTACCCATTCAACAATATTGGAATCCAAACTCAAAGATTGTAGTTTGTTGATAAGCCTTCTATGTGCAACAGTGTCAAAAGCCTTACTGAAATCGAGGTAAGCAATGTCTACTGCACCACCCTGATCTATAATTTTAGTTACCCAATCAAAAAAATCAATAAGATTAGTTTGGCATGGTGTGCTCGAGGAGGCGTGATGACGGAGGACACGTGAGGAGGACGTGCACGCGCACGCCGTGAGGGGAGGAGACAATGCCCGCGAGAGAGAATAGGTGGGGTGTTTGGCGGGAGAGGAAAGCAGCGAAAACAGCGAGATAGAGCCGCTGGTTGCGCCGGCCGATACGCTGGACACGCCGGCCGACTGAGAACAGAAGGTGATCGAGGGCTCCAGAGCTTCAAAGCACCTCGATATTTTGGCTGCTCCAAAGTATATTGGAGGGGGTGAGGACAGTTCGAAGCAATCAGAAAGGCAAAAACAAGAGCCGGCAGTTAATGAGACACATATTACATGTGGATATACACTGATCATATCGCTGAATATCCCGCCCAGGAAAGACTGGACCAGACCAGACCGAAAAAAATAAAGGCAACAGAAATCAGGTACAGGCATATGTAATGCTAGTTTAAAGACCTGATATTCTGATGTGGTATCTTACCAGGCCATTTTATCTGGCGATCAAGCAAATAGTGCCTCTATCTAACTGCTATTTAATTATTATCTGCTATCTTCCGGTTTAAAATTTTAGTTACTAAATTTGGGCTTAAAACCCACAAGCAAAAAAAAAAAGGGGGAGAAAAAAGGGGAAAGAGGGGAAGGGAGAAGAAAGGAATAAAAAAAAAGGGGGAAAAAGACTAAGCTGCAATTTGATACTGACATTTAATAGTCTGCTAGTGGGTAACTTTGCAAGCAGAACGGCATGCCGATTGCCGATTGGCAAAGAATTGGTAATGAATAAGTTCATGGGTCACACATAATAAGTTCGAATTCACGAATTCATGAACAATTTCCCTTGTGTACGGCTCTACGAATGGACTACCAGAAAAGGAAATGTAAAGATTTGATAAAAGGCTACACATATATCCCGGGGGGAATTTAACCGGTGGCTCTATAGTGGAATCAAAGTAGCAACATCAAATTAGGACACGATTAATAGCCCAACAGCCGGAAGCTTAAAGGACAAACAGAAAAGACATAGAAAAAGATAACAGAAAAAAAACAGAAGAGGAAGAGGAAGATTAATCAATAAATACAATCAACAATTACAAAAGGGAAGGAAAGTGAGACCCCCCCCCCCCCAAAAAAAAAAAGAAAAAAGGGAAAGGGGAAAAGGGAAGAGAAAGAAAAGGGGAAAGAAAGGAAGGAAAAATAACAGGGGAGAGAAGTTGCAAAGACAAACATGGCAGCGAAAAAAAAGACACATGATCAAAAAATGTCAGCTAAACCAGAGAAAGTGCAAAAATCGGAAAAGAGGCTCTCAACGTTTTTTTCTCCACAGTCAACTCAAGAAATATCAGAGATTTCAACAATGGAACTTTCTCAGACATCCTTACCTCCCTCCCCAAAACCAACAAGAGGAAAAGAGTCTGTCTCATTGCAAGAATTAAAAACTTGCCTGGAAGAAGCGGTATCAGACATTAAAAGAGAATTGAATGAGAAATTCTCAGAAATAAAAACAGAGATCGCAACACTAAATGAAAGAATTCAAAATATAGAGAGCAGAGAAGAAACAAGAGATTTCCAGATAAAAGAATTGAAAGAACTATATAAAAAATCAATAATAAATTTAAAAGAAATGGAAGACAAGGTCTGCATAATGGAAGACAGATCAAGACGATGCAATCTAAGGATTAGAAACATACCAGAGGAAGTAACAGATAACAACTTAAAAGAATTTTTTGAAGCCTTTATGGAGCATATAGGGATACAGACGAGACAAATAGAACAACAAGTTATAAGGATACACAGATTAATGCAAAGAAAACAAGATCACAACTACCCAAGAGATGTGATAGTTGCCTTATACTCACAAGATCTCAAACTACAGATATTTTACACTGCAAAAAAAATCTCAATTACAGATGAAAAATTCAAAAATGTAAGAATTCTGAATGACCTGTCAGCCACTACAAGATCTAGAAGAGCTGTCTTCACACCAATCTTTACTATTTTGAAAAAACATCATTTAAAGTTCAAATGGAATCCCCAATCCAAACTCTCAATTTTATATAAAGAAGAATGGAGAGGATTTAATTCATTGGAACTAGCATTGGAATGGCTTGGTTCTAACGACTTGGTGTAAAGGAGGAAGAAGGAAAAATTATGAAAAAAGGAAAGGAGAAGGAAGGAGTAAATAAGAGAGAGATAAAGGGAATAAGACGTGGAGATGCAAAAGACTTCTTCCTCTCTCTTTTTTTTTTTTTTTTCTCACATTAGACACGAATAGTATAATGTTATGTACATAAAGGAGAACACATGTGAGATGTGGTAAATACGATGATAATTAAATGTATAACATGGCAATTTGATAAGTTACAATGGTAAAAAGGATGTGAATAGGCACAGGATGTACACATGATATTTAGTTACGGTATAAGCTATGGATATAAACGAGAATACACGTGAGTTGTGGTAGACATGATGATAAACTAATGTATAGCACTGAAATATGATAAGCTACAATGGTAAAAAGGGGGGCATAGAGGCCCAAAATGAAATAAGAAATACAAAGTTGGTTATAACAGTTGACAATAGTAAGTAAAATATTGACACAAGAATGTGAATGTGAATAGGTACAGGATGTACACATGATATTCAGACAAATTCAGTGAATACACAGATAAAATAGGCAACCAACTCAAATAATATTATTAATGGGAAGAGATGATAGCACGAAATGAATTTGCACAGTAACCCAGGTGAAAATAGCAACTAAACGGAAAGAATGGATTCCCAAATAGACAAGGGGGATGCACAGGTTATGGAAATAAGTTATGACATATGTTAATGTATGGATTAATTACCTAAAGGTTTTTTTTTTTCTCTCAGCTAAATAGATGTATAAGTAATGTAAAGTAACGCATATACGAGGTCCTCTGGCTAGACATAGAACAACTAATTTACTCAAGATAGAGAGAAGGCAGTATCTGTTGTTTTTTCTTACTTTCTCTCCTCGTCCCCGCGGGCAGAGCTGTCTCCCCCCACAGGGTACCGAAGGATAGTACTCAGACCTTGGATCACGCACGGTTATCCAAGAGATGGATGAATGAGTATGGGCGGATGAATGGAATGAATGTTTGTGGATATTCAGCATATGTTTTAAAAAATGGGGTAAAACTTTCAGGCTGTTCTAAAACTCTAAAGGATTCATGATTAGACTAATTTCAATAAATGCTCAAGGCCTAAATTCCCATGTTAAAAGAGGTTTTCTATACGACACAATGATTAGAGAAAAAGTTAATGTGGGATTTATTCAGGAGACGCACTGGCTAGCAAAAAACAAAGGCTTATGGCACTATAACAAATTCCCAATTTTATATAATGCATCCCAACAAAAAAAAAAAAAGAGTGGGGTTTCTATAATTTTTTCCAAAGACACAATATTTGAGCCCCAATACCAAAAGGCCGACTTAGAAGGAAGATTTATAATACTGATCGGTCTGCTTAATGGAGTGATGTATACACTTGTGAATGTATACCTGCCAAATAAACATCCAACTAGAAAACTGATTGAGATTTTGAGATTGGTGGAACAGGTAAAAAAAGGAAAAGTAATAGTGGCCGGGGATTTCAACTGCATACTTGACCCCTCGATGGATAAACAACTGAGGGGAAATCAAAAAATTAACCAAAATTTAGTAAAACAGGCTAAAGAAATGAATAAAACAGTAAATAAATACGAGTTAATTGATTGCTGGAGATTGATGCATCCCAACGATAAAAATTACACTCATAGGTCTGCCCCCCATGGATCAGTTGCAAGAATTGATTTAATACTTGGAAACCTAGACTTTTCTAAATCAGTGACCTCAATTAAGATTCTAGGTAACACCTGGTCAGATCACGATTTAATATTAGCCGAAGTGGCGGAAAATAAAAAAAGAAACCCCCCACTATGGAGATTAGATGACCGTCTATTGGAGGAAAAAAATATAGAATATATGAGTAATATGATGGAATTTTTTTTTAAAGAAAACACAAAGGTAGAGACCACCAAAGAATGTCTCTGGTGTACCTTCAAAGCGGTAATTAGAGGGTACTGGATTAAGCTGGCAAGCCAACAAAAAAAAAAAAAGAGAGGCAAATTTATCAGATTTGTACATTGAATATTACAACTTAGTAAATTTGAATAAAAATAACTTTTCAACCGAAAGACAAAAAAAGATTAAAACATGTGAATTAACTATAAACCAGCTAATCGAGGCCAGGATTCAACGAAACCTTAAAAAATTGAAAATAAAATTTTACTATAAAAACAACAAAGTAGATTCCATACTAACAAACAGATTAAAAAAACAAAACGTAGAAAGAAAAATCTATAAATTAAAAGTAGGAGATGAAAATATTATAAAACCGGAGGACATAGCGGAGGCTTTTAAAAAATTCTATGGCAAATTATATAATCTACATTTAAATCCTCCTACAAAAGATATGGAAAGATATTTAGCAAAGATAAAAATGCCAAAAATTACTATAGACCAAAAAAGGAAGTTAAATGAAACATTCACCACAGATGAATTAGAATGGGCAATAAAGAATTTAGCAAAAAATAAGGCCCCGGGACCGGACGGATACACTAATCAATTTTATAAGAAATTTAAATCTCAAATCATTCCAGTGCTAACAGACACATTCAATGAAATATCAAACAAAGGCCAAGCTTCTAATGATTTCTTGAGAGCACATATCACTCCAATACTAAAACCGGGTAAATCCCCGATAGAAATATCAAATTACCGTCCAATATCACTAATCAACGCCGATGCAAAACTATATTCAGCAATATTGGCAAAGAGACTCCAATTAGTAATGCCAGAAATTATACACAAAGACCAGATAGGCTTTGTGGCTGGAAGGCAGTCTAATAACAATACTAGGAGAATGATAGAGATACTGGACTGGGTTCAGAAAAGCGGGACGCCCCAGCTGACCCTGTCTATTGACGCCGAAAAAGCGTTTGACAGGGTCAGCTGGGATTTCCTAAAACAAACCATGTATAAAATGGGTTTTGAGGGTTGGTTTACGGGGGCAGTGGAGGCCCTGTACTCAGCCCCGTCTGCCAGGATTGTAGGTAGGGACTTAAGATCAGATTGGTTTCCAATTCTCAACGGTACGAGACAGGGCTGTCCACTCTCCCCATTGCTATATGTCATTTCTGTGGAACCCCTGGCATGCAGGATTAGACAAAACACAGGCATACTAGGAATTAAAATTCCCGATGAACAACTTAAAATCAGTCTCTACGCAGACGATGTAATACTGACCATTACAGACCCAGAAAACTCGTTACCTCAGGTGATACAAGAGATTATGCAATATGGAGAGGTCTCTAATTTTAAAATGAATATTAATAAAACCTCAGCTCTAACTACAAACATAAATAAAATACAGTTACAAAGATTAAGACAAAACTATCAGTTTAACTGGTCAATTACAAAACTACCATATTTAGGTATTCTGCTAACAACAGATGTTGATAGGCTAATGGAAATTAATTTTTTGAACCAATTAAAAGAAATGAATAGACTCTTGAGGGAATGGAGGCGCTATGAAATTTCATGGTGGGGCCGGATAAACACGATAAGAGCTTATATAGTCCCAAAATGGATTTACCTGTTTCGTATGATACCTCTTAAAATCTCAACCCACTGGTTAAACATAATACAAAAATGTTTCACAGATTTCATTTGGAGGGGCAAGAAACCCAGAATTAATTCATTAACACTAGCAAATAAAACTCATCGGGGGGGCCTGGGGTATCCATTAATAATTAATATCTATCATGCAATTATGACAACACATGCCTTAAACTTACAAGCTACAGATTGCAAAGAACAAGCATGGTATAAAATAGAACTATATAGAGAAAAGGCTACAAATCTAGAAACACTACTTTGGGCTAATATAAATAAAAGGGTACGCCTACCAGAAATCAAAAGTAAAATTATTTCACAAACAATAAATGAATGGTATATAATAAAAAACAAATTAGGAATAGCAGATCAAATTCCAGACACTACACCCATAAAAACGATAGAAAAAATTATGGAGGATATAAATATGGAAAACTGGTATAAAAATTGCGACATATGTATTAAGGATTTATATAAAAATGATCAGATAGAAGTCTACCCGATCATAAAATCTAGACTAGATTTACCATCTAGGGAAATTTTCACCTACTTACGCATTAAAAGCTTCTTAAAGAAGCACCTGATAAAATACAATGGAGAAATAGGAAAGTTAACCAGAAAGATCTTAACCAATGACACCACGAATAAAAAATACTCCATAATAATTGAGTTACTTAATCTCAAAAATCAACCATATATTCCAGTGATCTTTAAAAAATGGGAAAGAGAACTAGATAGTAAAATCGATTTTATCTCATGGTGCAAAGCTTTCCAAAGAATTAAGAAAAACTTCCATTCCCTAAACATATTGGAAAACTTTATAAAAGTCAGCTATAGATGGTACATGGTCCCAAAGAGACTAAATAAGATTTGCCATACTAACCCCCCAAATTGTTGGAGATGTTTTAATCTGGACGGCTCTATGCTACATATATGGTGGAGCTGCCCAAGAATCCAACCAATATGGGAGCTTATATATGACATAATAACACAGATAAGTAATATACAGTTAAACTTTACACCAGAAACGGCCTTACTACATATCTACAATACCGAACTAAATAAAAAAAATGAAATATTAGTCATTCACTGTTTTATGGCTTTAAAGCTGTTGATTGCAAGATCATGGAAAAATACTGACATCCCTGACCTACAACACATAAAAGAGCAAATTTTGAACCAATTAGAGATGGAAATAGGAACAACCTGGTATAATGATAATAAAAAACAAAACCTACTAAGAGAAATATATAACTCTCTAATAATGGATATAAAACGAATAGTATAGAATGTGGTCTACTGGCATAACGAAACAGGGATTACCCATTGTACATGAGAGATATTAGTATTTAAATATATGCTGGTGGATATGAATGTAGATATATTAATCATAGATAAGAGACAACAAATGTAACTAACAATAATTTTCTTTTTTTTGTTTTTTTCCAATGGCTGCTTCAATATTTCTTATGTGTGTATATATAGGAGAGAAATTTCTATGATTAAGATATAAATGTATGGAAATGTAATGTATGTTGGATTCCTAACAGAATCATGTTTTTATTGATTAAGTATAATTGTTAATACTTAATGTTTTGTAAAATAAGAAAACTTAATAAATACTATATTAAAAAAAAAAAAAAAAAGATTAGTTTGGCATGATCTCCCTGAAGTAAACCCATGTTGTCTCTGATCTTGAAATCCATGTGTTTTTAGATGTTCAACAATCCTATCCTTTAACATGGTTTCCATCACTTTCCCCACTACTGAAGTTAGGCTTACTGGCCTATAGTTGCCCGACTCCTCCCTATTACCTTTCTTGTGAATGGGCACAACATTCGCTAACTTCCAATCTTCTGGGACTACTCCTGTTATCAATGATTGGTTAAATAAATCTGTTAATGGTTTTGCTAGTACACCACTAAGCTCTTTTAATAGCTTTGGGTGTATTCCATCAGGTCCCATTGACTTATTTGTCTTTACTTTTGACAGTTGAAATAGAACCTCTTCCTCTGTAAACTCACGTGTAATAAATGACTCATTTATCCTTTTTCTTAACTGAGGTCCCTTTCCTTCATTTTCATCTGTAAATACCGAACAAAAATATTCATTGAGGCAGTCAGCTAGACCTTTATCCTCATCTACATACCTTCCTTCTTTTGTTTTTAATCTAACTAATCCTTGTTTTACTTTTCTTTTCTCATTTATGTATCTAAAAAAGGTTTTGTCCCCCTTTTTTACTGACTGTGCTATTTTCTCTTCTGTGTGTGATTTGGAAGCTCTTATAACTTGCTTAGCCTCTACATACCTTCCTTCTTTTGTTTTTAATCTAACTAATCCTTGTTTTACTTTTCTTTTCTCATTTATGTATCTAAAAAAGGTTTTGTCCCCCTTTTTTACTGACTGTGCTATTTTCTCTTCTGTGTGTGATTTGGAAGCTCTTATAACTTGCTTAGCCTCTTTCTGCCTAATCTTATAGGTCATTCTGTCTTCCTCACTCTGGGTTTTTTTATAATTACTAAATGCTAACTTTTTGTTTTTTACTATTTTGGCTACATCTGTGGAGTACCACAGTGGTTTCTTGAATTTTTTGCTTTTACTGACAAGCCTAATGCAATTTTCTGTTGCCTTCAGTAGTGCAACTTTTAAATAATCCCATTTCTTTTGGACTCCATTTAAATTGCTCCAGTCTGATAATGACTCCTTTACACATATTCTAATTTTGGAAAAGTCTGTTTTTCTAAAGTCTAAAACTTTTGTTTTTGTGTGGTGTGACTCAGTCACTGTTCTTATATTAAACCACACTGACTGATGATCACTGGATCCTAAACTTTCACCTACAGTAATATCTGATACCAAATCTCCATTTGTTAACACTAAATCTAGTATGGCCTCTTTACGAGTTGGCTCCTCAACGACTTGTTTTAGAGACAATCCCAGTAGGGAGTTTAGAATATGTGTGCTCCTGGCACAAGTAGCTATTTTTGTTTTCCAATTTATATCAGGAAGATTAAAGTCACCCATGATGATAACTTCCCCCTTCATTGTCATTTTAGCTATTTCTTCAACTAGTAGATTATCTAACTCTTCAATTTGTCCTGGGGGCCTATAAATCACACCTACACGAGTTACTGTGTGATTACCAAATTCTAACGTAACCCAAACTGACTCTATGTTTGCCTCACTAACCTTTATTAGGCTAGTTTTTATGCTATTCTTTACATACAGGGCCACCCCTCCCCCTTTTTTGCCTTCCCTGTCTTTTCTATATAAAGAGTACCCTGGTATTGCTATGTCCCAGTCATTTTTCTCATTATACCATGTCTCAGTAACAGCGACTAAATCTACACTATCAGTTGCCATTATTGCCACAAGTTCATGGATCTTATTCCCTAAACTGCGAGCATTTGTAGACATGACTCTAAGCTTATCATTTTTTAACACACTTGCTACAGGCACCTTCTGTCCTTGTTTTGGGGGACAATTGGATTGATGTTTTATCACCCTTTTGCCCCCCCCTCCTAGTTTAAATACATCCTAGCAAAACCTCTGAACTGCTCACTGAGAACATTTGTTCCCTTTTGAGAAAGATGCAAACCATCTTTTTTGTACAGTTTATTTCCATTCCAAACAGAGCTACCATGAGCAATAAAGCCAAATCCTTGCTCCCGACACCATTCACCAAGCCACAAGTTAAAGTCCCTAATACGCATCCGCCTGTCATTCTGAGTGTTATGCACAGGCAGAACTTCAGAGAATGACAATGTGGAAGCAACCTGCCGTATATCATTGGCAAAAACACTAAAAACTTCCTTAACCTCTGAAACCTCATTGCAAGCCAAGTCATTTGTCCCTAAATGGACAAGTACATCCAATTCCCCTTCCTGCTTTGCTTGCTTAACAATATTACCGATACGTCTCCTGTCTCTGTGAGCAGTAGCTCCGGGAAGACACCTCACAAGACCACCATTGTCCATCTCCACACCTCTTATGATGGAATCCCCCACCAACAACTGCTTTCTATTAGGCCTCACCAAGCCTCTCTGCACAACACCACTAGCCTCAATGCCTCTCTTCACAACACCACTAGCCTCAGTGCCTCTCTTCACAACACCACTAGCCTCAGTGCCTCTCTTCACAACACCACTAGCCTCAGTGCCTCTCTGCACAACACCACTAGCCTCAGTGCCTCTCTGCACAACACCACTAGCCTCAGTGCCTCTCTGCACAACACCACTAGCCTCAGTGCCTCTCTGCACAACACCACTAGCCTCAGTGCCTCTCTGCACAACACCACTAGCCTCAGTGCCTCTCTGCACAACACCACTAGCCTCAGTGCCTCTCTTCACAACACCACTAGCCTCAGTGCCTCTCTGCACAACACCACTAGCCTCAGTGCCTCTCTGCACAACACCACTAGCCTCAGTGCCTCTCTGCACAACACCACTAGCCTCAGTGCCTCTCTGCACAACACCACTAGCCTCAGTGCCTCTCTGCACAACACCACTAGCCTCAGTGCCTCTCTGCACAACACCACTACACTCTGAAAGTGCAGAGAATGAATTATGTAGAGCAACAGACTGTGCAATATGCCTTTTATCCACAACTCCAAGTCTACCAGATCCTACAGTAATCCATCTGCCATTCCTAGTATTTCTCTGCGGCAGTGGCTTTGCAGCAGTTCCAGCCTGAGTTTGTTTACCAGATAATTTACAAATCTCAGACTTCAAAAATACAATCTCCTGCCGCAAAATAGAAAACTGTCTACAGATTAGACAACAACCAAACCTCCAAAAAGTGGAACGTGAAACAAATGCAAAGCAACTATTACACTGAACTAAGTCTGCCATTCCAATGAGGTGAATAATTTAAATCAAACAAACCTTAACTTTTTATTTATCCTCCTGAATACCTCGGATTACCTCCAGTTTACCTGTAACAGTAAAAAATAACTCTTAGCACAGCTCTTAGACAGTTGAAGCTTCTGTAAAACTCTCCAGAATATCTCCAACCACACACACACTTAGAAGCAACACTTAGATGAAGCAACCAAGCTCTATTAGCCAAGCTAATGACAACTACCCTTATATACTCCTAAAATCACCTCCCACTAGGAATGTTTAACACCTGGGTAGGCCTCTGCTTATTAGCAAACAATAGCTAATTTAAATAGCAATCAATAGCAAGTAGCTACCTAATCCAATCAAATGCCTTATAATTACCAACAGGAAATCAAACCTTGTGCAGTCAGTAACCTTTTCCTACAGATGAATCTTACCTGTAACAGTAAAAAAGAACTCTTAGCACAGCTCTTAGACAGTTGAAGCTTCTGTAAAACTCTCCAGAATATCTCCAACCACACACACACTTAGAAGCAACACTTAGATGAAGCAACCAAGCTCTATTAGCCAAGCTAATGACAACTACCCTTATATACTCCTAAAATCACCTCCCACTAGGAATGTTTAACACCTGGGTAGGCCTCTGCTTATTAGCAAACAATAGCTAATTTAAATAGCAATCAATAGCAAGTAGCTACCTAATCCAATCAAATGCCTTATAATTACCAACAGGAAATCAAACCTTGTGCAGTCAGTAACCTTTTCCTACAGATGAATCTTACCTGTAACAGTAAAAAAGAACTCTTAGCACAGCTCTTAGACAGTTGAAGCTTCTGTAAAACTCTCCAGAATATCTCCAACCACACACACACTTAGAAGCAACACTTAGATGAAGCAACCAAGCTCTATTAGCCAAGCTAATGACAACTACCCTTATATACTCCTAAAATCACCTCCCACTAGGAATGTTTAACACCTGGGTAGGCCTCTGCTTATTAGCAAACAATAGCTAATTTAAATAGCAATCAATAGCAAGTAGCTACCTAATCCAATCAAATGCCTTATAATTACCAACAGGAAATCAAACCTTGTGCAGTCAGTAACCTTTTCCTACAGATGAATCTTACCTGTAACAGTAAAAAAGAACTCTTAGCACAGCTCTTAGACAGTTGAAGCTTCTGTAAAACTCTCCAGAATATCTCCAACCACACACACACTTAGAAGCAACACTTAGATGAAGCAACCAAGCTCTATTAGCCAAGCTAATGACAACTACCCTTATATACTCCTAAAATCACCTCCCACTAGGAATGTTTAACACCTGGGTAGGCCTCTGCTTATTAGCAAACAATAGCTAATTTAAATAGCAATCAATAGCAAGTAGCTACCTAATCCAATCAAATGCCTTATAATTACCAACAGGAAATCAAACCTTGTGCAGTCAGTAACCTTTTCCTACAGATGAATCTTACCTGTAACAGTAAAAAAGAACTCTTAGCACAGCTCTTAGACAGTTGAAGCTTCTGTAAAACTCTCCAGAATATCTCCAACCACACACACACTTAGAAGCAACACTTAGATGAAGCAACCAAGCTCTATTAGCCAAGCTAATGACAACTACCCTTATATACTCCTAAAATCACCTCCCACTAGGAATGTTTAACACCTGGGTAGGCCTCTGCTTATTAGCAAACAATAGCTAATTTAAATAGCAATCAATAGCAAGTAGCTACCTAATCCAATCAAATGCCTTATAATTACCAACAGGAAATCAAACCTTGTGCAGTCAGTAACCTTTTCCTACAGATGAATCTTACCTGTAACAGTAAAAAAGAACTCTTAGCACAGCTCTTAGACAGTTGAAGCTTCTGTAAAACTCTCCAGAATATCTCCAACCACACACACACTTAGAAGCAACACTTAGATGAAGCAACCAAGCTCTATTAGCCAAGCTAATGACAACTACCCTTATATACTCCTAAAATCACCTCCCACTAGGAATGTTTAACACCTGGGTAGGCCTCTGCTTATTAGCAAACAATAGCTAATTTAAATAGCAATCAATAGCAAGTAGCTACCTAATCCAATCAAATGCCTTATAATTACCAACAGGAAATCAAACCTTGTGCAGTCAGTAACCTTTTCCTACAGATGAATCTTACCTGTAACAGTAAAAAAGAACTCTTAGCACAGCTCTTAGACAGTTGAAGCTTCTGTAAAACTCTCCAGAATATCTCCAACCACACACACACTTAGAAGCAACACTTAGATGAAGCAACCAAGCTCTATTAGCCAAGCTAATGACAACTACCCTTATATACTCCTAAAATCACCTCCCACTAGGAATGTTTAACACCTGGGTAGGCCTCTGCTTATTAGCAAACAATAGCTAATTTAAATAGCAATCAATAGCAAGTAGCTACCTAATCCAATCAAATGCCTTATAATTACCAACAGGAAATCAAACCTTGTGCAGTCAGTAACCTTTTCCTACAGATGAATCTTACCTGTAACAGTAAAAAAGAACTCTTAGCACAGCTCTTAGACAGTTGAAGCTTCTGTAAAACTCTCCAGAATATCTCCAACCACACACACACTTAGAAGCAACACTTAGATGAAGCAACCAAGCTCTATTAGCCAAGCTAATGACAACTACCCTTATATACTCCTAAAATCACCTCCCACTAGGAATGTTTAACACCTGGGTAGGCCTCTGCTTATTAGCAAACAATAGCTAATTTAAATAGCAATCAATAGCAAGTAGCTACCTAATCCAATCAAATGCCTTATAATTACCAACAGGAAATCAAACCTTGTGCAGTCAGTAACCTTTTCCTACAGATGAATCTTACCTGTAACAGTAAAAAAGAACTCTTAGCACAGCTCTTAGACAGTTGAAGCTTCTGTAAAACTCTCCAGAATATCTCCAACCACACACACACTTAGAAGCAACACTTAGATGAAGCAACCAAGCTCTATTAGCCAAGCTAATGACAACTACCCTTATATACTCCTAAAATCACCTCCCACTAGGAATGTTTAACACCTGGGTAGGCCTCTGCTTATTAGCAAACAATAGCTAATTTAAATAGCAATCAATAGCAAGTAGCTACCTAATCCAATCAAATGCCTTATAATTACCAACAGGAAATCAAACCTTGTGCAGTCAGTAACCTTTTCCTACAGATGAATCTTACCTGTAACAGTAAAAAAGAACTCTTAGCACAGCTCTTAGACAGTTGAAGCTTCTGTAAAACTCTCCAGAATATCTCCAACCACACACACACTTAGAAGCAACACTTAGATGAAGCAACCAAGCTCTATTAGCCAAGCTAATGACAACTACCCTTATATACTCCTAAAATCACCTCCCACTAGGAATGTTTAACACCTGGGTAGGCCTCTGCTTATTAGCAAACAATAGCTAATTTAAATAGCAATCAATAGCAAGTAGCTACCTAATCCAATCAAATGCCTTATAATTACCAACAGGAAATCAAACCTTGTGCAGTCAGTAACCTTTTCCTACAGATGAATCTTACCTGTAACAGTAAAAAAGAACTCTTAGCACAGCTCTTAGACAGTTGAAGCTTCTGTAAAACTTTGTGACACAAACAGGGGAAAAAAATCCTCCTTGATCCCAAAATGGTAATAAGATATCTTCTTGCATCAACACCTGTTGCCACATATGTCAGTTATTATGATCTGTAATATTCCGGTTTTCAAAAAAAATATCCAGGTATTTTAAAAGACTCTACATAATCTGATAAAATAACCTCTTTCACAAATAATTCCACATGCTTATTGTTCTTACTGTGTTCTTCTGTAGGCAAAATTTCCTTTCTTCAAGTCTCAAAGGATGACCTCTTGTCCTATGTGCAGTACTGTTAATAAACAGTTTGCATTACAGCTGTTTGCACTGACTCTGTATAAATTTGTACAGTGCTATCATATGCTAACTGAGCCACTTTTTTTTCCTGAAGGAATCCATTTTAGTTCTTCTAGCCTTTCTTCATAGCTAAACGTTTGCATTGCCCTTATGATGCTTGCCTTTGTTCTAATTCCTTAATACCCTTTTTAAAACTTTAAAACTTTTTATTCATTTATAAAGTGGCAAAATTACAGTTTTATCATGTGAATGTATACCCCTTTTTATGCAAGACAAATTCTTACTGGCCTTTGCAACTGCTGACTGACATTGCACATTGTTGCCTAGTCTGTTGTCTACAATTATTTCGAAGTCCACCTTATTAACATTTATTCCCAACTCAACCCCATTGAGGTATAATTTGCCTGTGGGCTCCCTATGCCTATATGCGTAACGTTGTACTTATTTACATTAACTCTCAATCTTGTTCGCTATAAGAGTATCACGCTGGAACATCCCAATGTCTCCCAGTACTTCAATGCTATTGCTGATGGACACCATTTGGTTGTAGCCATATTAATATTTCCTAAAATAGGTCTGCCTTAGTCATAACCTGCACGTTAAGGAAGAACAAGTAAAAAGGCGTTATAACAAAAGCGGTTACAGTGGTGACTCCGCCTTCCGCAAAAAGTTACAATGGTGCACAAGTCATTTTATGAACTGTAAGCCGGCATTTGTATAAGAACCTTGGCATACTGCTTGTGATGGGAGAGTGTTCAACAAAGCTGTTTTCTGGTTTCACTGTGCAATAAATACTGAATGTGGATCGACTGCCTCTGTCATTTTCTGTCCCAAAGTGGATTTGAGTTGGAGCTATTACAGTCAGAGCAGGCTCGTCTGCCCCGCTGCTGTGAGTTTTACTATTCTACCCATTTGATACTTTAATATATTTTTACAGTTTTGGACTATTGGTATTTTTTCTCTGTTTTTATTTCCATGTTTACTGTCACATATGGTTGATTCTGAAAATTGAGCATATGGAATTTTCTCCTTATTTAAAGAAAATATTTTGTGTAAGTGTATTGGTTTTAAATACACTGCAGTTTGCACTGATTTGCAAATAACACAATTGCACAGTCTTTTGCACTTTAAAGTTTGTATTCCACATCTGCACTTTACAAAATATCTTTTGCACTCTACAAATCGATTTGTCTTAAAGGCACAGCTCTCCTATATTTGATTTCTATAGTTATAGTTATAAAAGGACAGGATGGTTAAGGCAGCTGGTCAGGTAGATGGTTTATACTGTTGGTTATTATGTTTGGTAGGTTTCAAGCTGGTCGTGGCTCAGAACCTGGTGGGTAGGAATATCCGGGTATATCTCTACCATGGTTAATTAAAATGTTAACATTTTATTTATTTATGGTTTTTAATTGTTGTTCGTGATGTTGTTTATGTTTATCGATTACAATTATGGGTCATTGCCTTTTATCACATGTGGGTAATGCTATGTGGCAAAGACTTAATTTATTGTATGATATATATATTTTATTAAAACTGTGGACATATTTGTCCCATACATCATTATTGTCTGTCTTATTGGGTTATGGGTATCGGTGGGGATGTTATGTCCCCCCGCCCATATGGCGGCGTTGCATCTGTCATGTGCACTTGGCAGCCAGTATAAAAAAAGTATATAGAAAAAAAAGAAATTAAATAATGCCTCTGTTTCTACTCTTCATTAGCAATGTTTGCCCCGGTTTTGCATTGTCTGAAATGAATTATGATGTCGTTTTCTAAATCTTTCAAATAGATTTAATAGAAAATTGAGCATCTCATAGAAAAAGTTAACAAACATTGTGTTTTATTTAATTGTGTCAATTTCAGGGAAGTGACAGATACCTTTTAAAGAGATTATTTTGTTTGATTATAATTCATCATTAATGTTTTAATCATGCAATGAGCACATTTTTAGTTACGGTTTGATATGTCCTGCATGCGTCCGATGGGTAATTCCACGTGATCCAAGAGGAAATGCTTAATGTCAAGGTTGTGCAGTAAATGGGCTTTTCGGGAAGGAAATTGACTAATGAGAAAATATACAGGAAGAGTAATTCATTTTAATTTGTCCTGGAGTGACGCAGGGCTTCACTATGCTTCTAGACTGACGTATCAAGCATACCGTTTATAAAGAAACAAAATACTGTACATCTGATGGACAGAATAAAATCTATCTCAGTAATATTTTCTTCTTATTTGGGTGATATAATGTGATAATCCATTAGAATAACTTAAAGGAACACTATAGTCACCTAAATTACTTTAGCTAAATAAAGCAGTTTCAGTGTATAGATCATTCCCCTGCAATTCCACTGCTCAATTCACTGTCATTTAGGAGTTAAATCACTTTGTTTCTGTTTATGCAGCCCTAGCCACACCTCCCCTGGCTATGATTGACAGAGCCTGCATGAAAAAAAAAACTGGTTTCACTTTCAAACAGATGTAATTTACCTTAAATAATTGTATCTCAATCTCTAAATTGAACTTTAATAACATACAGGAGGCTCTTGCAGGGTCTAGCAAGCTATTAACATAGCAGGGGATAAGAAAATCTTAATTAAACAGAACTTGCAAAAAAGAAAGCCTAAATAGGGCTCTCTTTACAGGAAGTGTTTATGGAAGGCTGTGCAAGTCACATGCAGGGAGGTGTGACTAGGGTTCATAAACAAAGTGATTTAACTCCTAAATGGCAGAGGATTGAGCAGTGAGGCTGCAGGGGCATGTTCTATACACCAAAACTGCTTCATAAAGCTAAAGTTGTTCAGGTGACTATAGTGTCCCTTTAATGTCAGTGTCAATGGTTCAGTAATAACTTAATTTAATTGGCTTTTGTATGAACAAGTTCATACATGTATCTAAATGGTATGGGATATGCCTGATATGCTGTAGGATGAACTGTTTTATTTTATTACATTTTTAAGGTGCACATAACAAAAATATCACAATGCAATACATTTGTTAAAGGAGCACTATAGGCACTCAATAAAGTGGTCTGGGTGCCAGGTCCCCCTAGTTTTAACCATGCAGGTGAAAACATAGCAGTTTCAGAGAAACTGCTATTTTTACATTGAGGGTTAATCCAGTCTCTAGTGGCTGTCTACCTGACAGCCACTAAAGGCCGCTTCCGTGATCCTCAATGCGAAAATCGCATGGAGGACACGCTGATGTCCACAGGAAAACATTGAGTAATGCTTTCCTATTGGCGGTTTGAATGCATGCGCGGCTCTGGCCGCTCATGAGCATTCAGAACTGACGTCGGCAGGGAGAGGTCAACAGTGCCGAGTGAGCCCGGCGCTGGAGGGGTTTTATCCCCTTCAGCCCAGCGAGAGGGGGGCCCTGCGGGAGGTGAGGACCTAATAACCCTATAGTGCCAGGGAAACGAGTTTGTTTTCCTGGCACTATAGTGCTTCTCAAAGTAAAACAATGAGTGTGAGTGAACTTGAACCCTTTCGCTCATCTCATACCCATGAATACATACGCATGTGACTTTTCATACAATGGGGAAAAAGCAAACAAAACAGGTTCACTGATTTACTGTATTAAATCATAAGGAGGGAGGGTGGGGGGAAGAGGCAGAAAAGAGAAAAGGAAACAACGGAAAACAAGTGTGGGGGGAGGGGGGGGATTAGCTGATTTTTTGAACTAGTAATGAGGAATTCCGAGAGACACATCTGAAGTCAAAACAGTGATCTTTTGAGATTCCTGATATATTTTTTCACTAGACAGTGCACTGTGGTACATTGACAAATCTGCATGTCTGGTCATCTGGTCATGAATAACCTAACATGGAATTAACTAGTCATTTGCCTCTGACAACCATCTCCATCCAGAGTCTGAGCCTTGGACTAATGTCATGCAGCAAACATGACCTTAAAGGGACACTGTAGTCACCAGTGCAACTACATGTATTCCTGACCCTATAGTGTTAACACGACCATCTAGCCCCCCTGGTCCCTCATGCCTCCATAAGTATAGTAAAAATCTTACTGTATTCAAGCCAGAAGCTGTAGATCTGCATGCTGTTAGACTCAGAAAAACAAGCAGTGTGCTGACATCATCAGAAGTGGTAGCCTGATCCAATCACAGTGCCTCCCCATAGGATTGGCTGAGACTGACAAAGAGGCAGATCAGGGGCAGAGCCAGCATGATTCAAACACAGCCCTGGCCAATCAGCATCTCCTCATGAATTGAATTGAATCAATGAATCTCTATGAGGAAAGTTCAGTGTCTGCATCCAGTGGGAGGAGATACTGAATCACAGGATGCTCGTGCACAGCAGGTCTGAGTGGATGGAGGCATATTATGCCTCCATCAACTCAGAAGTCCCTCTGGTTCACTCTGCAACTGACTGCAACTGGAGGTGTTCCTAGCTTTCAATGTAAACACTGTATTTTCTCAGAAAATACAGTGTTTACATGAGAAAGGCTGCAGGGAGCTATAGTTCACACCTGAACAACCTCATTAAGCTGACGTTGTTCAGGTGACTATAGTGTCCCTTTAAGAATAGACATAATTTTAGGTCAGACAGAATCCAGAGTCTAAACAGAGATATGAAAGATGTTTGAGGTTTAATATCTGGTGATGTCATACACCAGTTTGGTGCATTTTTGGCTGCATTTGAATTGTAAGCAATGTTAATGCAGTATCAGTGTCCATAGAAGTGCTATGCATGCGCTGAAAGTTTGACTAGTACAATGTAGAGGTGACTTTTTCATATAAATTTAGTTTTAAAGATGAGCCTAGATTTTTTGGGGACCTATAAAGTCCTGAAGATATAACGTCTCATTTGGACAACAGTGTCCAACATGTGGGTTGGTGCTTTACACTACAGATATTGCAACCCACCATGGAAGCTGGTTTATGGTGATCAGGGCAAAATGGACTTGAGCCTTTACAGATATTAGGTAGCCTTTAACGAGAGACTTTGGTAGTCCTCTACATCTTTGGTGTTATGAATTTTGGTAATTTAGTGTCTGGTGTTTGGGGCAACAACATTAAATAGAAGTGGATGGGCTAAGAAACGTCTTTCTGGATCTCATGGCACGTTAACTTTTTGACTTGATATAGAGAGGTGATAACTGGATTTTTATTTGAACATGGACTATAAAAGGCTTTCCAGTGCTTATGGGTTTGGAATTTTGCCAGCCACATCATGGTGACAGGCTGACTTTAAAGCTATTACACTTGATACTGACTTAATAAATCAAAGGCTAAGAGGGTGAAGTATTGGAAAAAGTAATTCAAGTCATCACTGTTGAAAAACGAAGGCTAGTTATTGAAGTAGAAACCCTTCTCGGTCAACAGAGATATCCCCAAAGCCATAAGTCAAATTAAATTCAGTTTTTATAAGTGTTAAAGAATCTTTACAGAGAGCGATATGTTGGGCATTTTGTAAACATATTTATAAATATATGAAAGTGGTGCATTGATGGAGCTGAGTTTGGAATCCAGAAGAACATTCTCGAGAAAGCACTGGTAACATTTGTGCTGCTCGAATGTTAATTTGTTTCTTAATTTTTGGGGGTTTTCTTCATTGTTTATTCAATTAATACTGTGCTTATAAAATAAAAACAAATCTATTTTTAACTGCACATGAACTATACAGATTTTTGGCTTTTGTGGCCTGTTCATGAGAGCATCTGAGGACGGTGACATAAGCTAACCCACTACATCATGTAGAATGATTCATTACTGCAGAATGTTTCATGTTAGAGTCTAATAGTCCAAGAAGAACAGATGCAAGATTGTTGTTTGGAGACCACGTGAAGCTCGTTTTTAAAGAGTTACAAACTTCTCACTTATAAAAAAGTTTTATCTGCCACAATACACATTGTATTTAACGTTAACGGTATTTAATTTCAAAGTTTTTTTAAATTAAGATGCCGGTTGCCTAATGATGGATTTCCAAGTGTTGTTAGTCTACTTTTGCAAATGCTGGATATGGATTAGTTGAGGAATCATTCAAGTACTTCTAGAAACCTGTATTTTAGCCAATACTGATTAAATTGTGGATGATGTTTTGGTGCGTACAACGCCTTAAAGGAACAAAACTGTATTCCTATCTCTATAATGTTCTTTACCTGCGTCCCCATCACCCTGGTGATTAAAAGGTTAATAAACATTTTAAATACTTACCTGATTCTATCACTGAGGTCCCTTGGCGCTGGATCGCTCTCCTCCTTTAGAGGTTTTAGCCGATGGGGTAACATAATGTGCATGCGCGATGGCCGTGCACAAATTGGACCTTGCCTATAGGAAAGCATTGAATCAGTGCTTCCCTATGGATATTTTAAAGATGCTGGATGTTCTCATTCAAAGTGTGAGGATGTCCAACGCAATTTTCCAGCATTAAACTCCATGTAAACGCAGGAAGCACCTTGAGTGGTTCTTCGAAAGACAGCCACTAGAGGTTGTCTTAAGCCTGCAATGTAAACATTTCAGTTTCTCTACCTTGCTTCTACAATACCTTTTCCAAAGTTACTACCTTCTTTTCAGTAGTACAATTCAGACATCCTTCACCAGTTGGGTTTCACATTTCTTCATCTCAGTACCAATCTTCTAAATTTAATTAATCACAATGTATCCTCTTATTCTTCCATAACAGTTGTTCTTCTTCTTAACTCAAGCCATTTTCAGCTCCCAGCTTTTTCTAACCTGTCTGCAGGCAGTTCTGACCCAATTTGCTCCTGATTCCCTATTACCTCCTAATATGCAACCTGGGTCCAGCCCGGAATTTCCCTCCTAGACCCAGCAACTACAGATGCTCTAGACAGAAAAAGGATTACAATTTAAAATATGTTGTTCGTTGGATGTGGGTTTAACATGCACAAAGTGGGCAGGTTACCCTTAAAACAGATGACACTGTACCAATAAGCAGATGTGTAGAAAATCGTATACACTAGTAAATCTTATTTTTCTGCTGTTCACATTAAGCATGGCACTCTAGGCTTGTTACAAGATTGCATTATTAAAAAACAGACCACAAACGCGCCGGCAACATGTTGATTTGTAAGGTGACTTAATGAATCCTTGGTCTTACATAAGGTCCAGGTTAATCCTCAGCTTACTTCAATTGTCTGCATGATCATGGGACTATGAGCTTCAGCGGTTGTTATGCACAAAGTGCAACCGCCAACCACCATTGCTACATGCATGTTAATTTTCACTCTCCACAGCACTGTCAAGGGTGCTAACTTTGTTCCTCTTCTCAGAGTTTACTCTGAAATAACTAGGACTGTCATTTTTAAAAATGTAAAATATTTTCTGGGACTGTAAAAGAGCATGTAATACGTAACATATAAAGATAAGCAAGTTGTCAGTAATGAACACTCTATCATGAAAACATTGGCAATAGCTAAACAGAAAGTGTGAAAGAACTAAAAACACAGGAAAGAAATGGAGTATCAAAAACGGGATGAAGCGAGGTGGGATTCCAGTCTGACATTGTGATAAACCTAAGAAGACAATTTGCGGTAGTGCACCAGAGAAAAGTTTTAAAAAGCATGGTAGCTCTCGGTAGTTCACTAGCCAAGGGCACCAGATTTTAAGGAATGAGAAACCGGCATTCAGGTTATATGTAATCCTCGCTAGAGAGAAAATTTCGTTTTTTTAAAAAAAAATCAAATGTGATATTGGATGATTTCTGATAATTCATCATGCATAATGTGAAGAACCAGTGTCTAAAAAGACTTAGTTAAACTGGAGGGTTCTATAAAGATCTACTCGAGGCAAGTTCGGGTTTAATTGCAACATATCATTCTCCAAAAGCTATGGATCTGACAGCAGGCAAGCCACATATGAATGTATATGCTCATGTCCTGCATCCTGTAGCAAGATGAAGATGCTGCCGTTTTTAAGTTATGTTTCCATGTCAACATTTTTAAAGTGATTCCCAAGTCAATAGCTTAAAAAACAAAAGGAGAACTAGATATTTCTATTGTTTAGATCACAGAATGTATTTTTGTCCTAAAAAAAAATTCCGTAATTATATTCAATATAGATTAACATGAATGCAGCCTAATTAGAGCATCAATTAACACAAGTAATTTTAGATTCACTTTTCTGCAATGTAGGCCAGCATGCTTGTCCTATTTAGAACGGGGGTAATAGTTATGCTGATGTGCAGATTAAAGCAGTATTAAACTTTAATTTTAACTTCGGTTTCTCTGGGTTTTTTTTTTTTTTTGCTGGTCATTGCAACACAAATAATTGTGCTTTGGGTAAGTCAGTAGACATTCAAAACCAATTTTTTGGGATGTACCCAAACAGCAATGGTCGATATGGGGTTCTAGTTATATATTGCTGAAATATATTCATTATTATTATTATTATTATTATTATATTATTTATAGAGCGCCGTCAAATTCCGCAGCGCTTTACAATGGGTGGACGATTTAGAAATGCAATTTAGTTACTTTTGTATAAGAAAAACATTGGACTTCACTCAAGTAATGTGCAGTTGCTGACGCAAGCAATTAGCATCTATTCAGTATAAGCTATAAAGAATTTTCAGAGCAGGAGAACCATTCTAGATTTTTATGGCAGCCTTCTAAATGACGGAGTGTTACTTTACTATGTCACCATTTATAACAGATGTACTCAGTGGGGGATATCATTCCATGATAACGTAATCCTGGATTATTTTACTGCTACATTTTTTTCTGACTTTGTTTATATACTTTTATTCTGATGTATTGTGTTAAATATGTGTTCTTTTTCTCTTGGGCTTTTTGTTTTTCCACTTAATATGGAATTTTCTATCCGCACCACCAGTTCCTTGAATCAGTAAATGTGAACAAAGATTTGACTTAAAACGTGTATCTGTCATGGTATAGACAGGTTGTGCTGGCAGAATTACTTCAATGCTTATACATTGGAAGAAACCCTATTTAAAAGTAGGAACATTGGTCCCTTCTTCACCTGTCAATCAAAGAGTTACAAGTATAGGAACAGAGTGACTGAAGTATTGAATCCATTGTAATCGCATCATGTGGAGGTATTGCCCTCAAGTAGGGCCTTTTAAATCAGAGTGCATTTATACTTTTGCCATGATACAGGAATTGAAGCATGTTGGATGTTTTCCTAATTTTTTTTTAAAAAGACATGGATGTGAATATCCATAAGTATCGGTAGACATTAAATTTGAAATTTACTTTGAATTCTTTCTTTTGTAAATAACCATTTATGAGATATCCATTGTACAGCGCTACAGAATTTGCTGACGCTTTTTAAATAATAAAATAATAATAATAATAATGAGATGACTGTAGTTCGCACATTCTTGCCAAAAGTAAAACATTCGGCAGCGTGTGTAAAATTAATTGAGAGATGTATTTGTGTTTTAAGAGATTGCTGATGTGTGTGTGTGTGTGTGTGTGTATTTGGAATGTGAGTTTGCAGTGTATGAGGCGAGGAAATCAAATCAATAATAAAGGTATGGAAAGAGAATTTGTTGCTTATTTTTTGTTGAAATGGAATTGATGGTGTGTGTGTGTGTGTGTGTGTAAATGGAGTTGGTCAGATTAACAGTGTCTGACATAATATAATAATCTTGAAATAGTTGCATTTCATTTAACATTAGTTATATCATTTTTAAAAGATAGTTACTGCTCAAAAATATTGAAATTAATTTACATTAGTGGAGAATCATACCTTACTCATCAACTGCAGTGACATCTAGTGGTCAAATGGAAAAGAGCAATCACAGACCAAAAGGATTTTGTGATAATGTAGAATAATACTTCATTTTTAGAAAGTGGAGTTTTAGGTGTCCTTACAACTCAAGCTCACAAGGTGGGCTAGAACTAGTGACTGAAGTTTTAAAAAGATTTAATTTGTTCAAGATTGAGGTCTTTCGAGCAATTTGACTGTGTTTCCTATTAAGTTAACCCATAAATATGATATACAATACACAAACATATATGGATTTTATTTGACACCCAATGTGTGTGCATACCACAATATAATGCATTAATAAAATACAAATAAAATGAAAATGTTGCTTATAATAATTTCTATACAACTAGTGCAAAAGAAACAACCAAACTACATCAAAATAGATTGCCTCATTGGCCCTAATTGTTAAAATTCCGCACATTTGCAAAATCTGGTCTGCTGAGTATATAACTTTAATAAAAGTTGCATAATTCAAAGCTGCTAAACAAAAGTATATGTTTGTAGAAAGTGGACCCCCCTCCTCCACACCCCTCCCCCCTCCAGGGAATTTAAGTAAGAAAATTTTGACACTTTTCATTTAACTACTTTATCTCCAAACTCAAAATCTGCTTTTTAAACATTTTGTTTATGTCTTTCACATTTTCCTTAAGAACTTCACAGACCTCGTGAGTCCAACTACTGTAAAAAACAGAGATTTTTGAATAGGTCAAGCAATCGCCTAGTATACAACCGTCATTGTGTCTACTTGACGATCCACCTCATATCCTCTTTGCCTATTTCTTTTAACAAACTATCACCTCTCCAATGTTTCTGGATCTTTCCTATCCCCCCTCAAAAATATTTTTGGCCCTCATGATTGCCCTTTTGAGAAAATGAGCTGACACCCTATCATTTAAAACATATTTTTTTTTTAAATATTTCTAACATACCCTTCAACTCTGAAAATCTGTGAACATATTGTCCACAATAATAGAAACCACAAGAACAGGTGAGTAAATACAGCCTGTTTTACTGTGGCACATTATAATTTGTGTTTTGTACCATTAATTGTAAGCTCACTTGAACAGGCCTTTCTCATCGCTTTCTCTTATTGTAAAGTGCTGTGGAATATATTGGTGCTACATAAATACTACTAATAAATAAATAATAACGTTAAATATTTGTAAAAATGTTTTTTCCTGATGTCTTATTTTCTTACTTCCAGGACAGTGTCCGCATCTAAAAATACTTGTTGTTTGGTATCGAATAAGTTACCCCAGAGCCAGACTGAAGGAATAAGAGGTTTACATTTTATGTGGAAGTAATGCTTAATGGTGTCCTGTATATTGCAATGTATTTATATAAAATATATTTTATTTGTTTTTACATATATTTGTGTGGATGAATATCTGGATGTTTTACTTGGTTGAATAATTTACTAAAAATTTTGAATTGAATACTCGTTACTGTTTTTAGTGCACATTCTATATGTATATCTTTTTTGTTGTCTTATTGGGTTCCATGTTTGTTAATGAGTTTTAAAAACTAAAATCTTTATTTAATCATGTCCATTCATTTCCTAATATTCTCTAACTAGATATTTCATTCTTTGTGAAATAAAAGGATACAATTATGGACTATAGCATTCAACTCATCCACTAGTTTATTATCCTTTCATGGAACACTTCAGGTACCATAACACTTTAGTTGCAATTAAGTTGTTATGGTGCCAGGAGTCCCTGACACCAGCTTAGGCACTGGCCGCCTATTGAACACTTGAGACTCCAGTCCATGCATGTGAGTTTTAATTTTGGATACATCTACAATTTGGGAAAGGGGAGCGTTAATGCTGACCTGACCATGCCTTGGGGGCTGGATAACAAACAATTGGTTATTATTGTCACAATTATGGAGTGACCCAACACACAGAATATTAACCCTCTGATAGGTAAAAGGACAATTCCCTAAACCGGACCTTACCTGAAGGTAAGAATAAAGAGAATAGTCAAAGGGAATAGTCAAAGTCAAGGGAACCAGAAATCAGAATAGTCAGTGAAGAAGCCGAGTCAAAACCAGATAAACACTAAACCAGATGCAAACGCACTGTTGGGACACTAGCAAGCTAGGAACCACAATAGGCCACTGAAACATTGGTTAAATGAGCTTTTATATGTTTGGGGACGTGATTAATGTATTCACGCCTCCAAAACGTAAGAGGACATTTCTAAGTCCTGCCCATAGTACTGCCCTTATTCTGACTTTCGGCATGCGTTCACTGCATCATAAAAAGGGGCCTGTGCACAGTCCAGTGTCCGGGACACTATCAGATCTGGTAGGAAGGCTGAAGGAGGCGGTCCGCTCAATCAGAGGAACAGCCGATCGACGGACCGCCAAGGTAAGTATAGGATTCCTTAAAATTATGTTGCAATTTGGATATTTTGGGTAGATGCTGGGAAGGAGGCTTACTATGCAGCAAAAATGGTTGGAAGGTTAATACTGTGTTTCCCTCCCTCCCACCCTATTTTAGGAGTATTGTGGTGTGGTGTCTCTTTGTTGGTTCTTTGTTGTGTCACTTTGTTTTGTCATTCCTGGATAGCGCAGATAAAAAGGAACAAGAAAAAGAGTCGCTTTGGAGAAACGACAACCTGAACGGGAGCTGATGGCAAGTGTCGGCTGTTGAGGCTCTTGGTGAAAGGTTGGAGAACTGTCTGTTGGGCAAACGCCCAGCAGCTGATAGCTTTACGGTGTTAAAATTGGAATGTTTAACCCCTTAAGGACGGAGGACGGTTCAGGACCGTCATCGGCATTTTTCCATTGCCGACCGATGACGGTCCTGAACCGTCCTAACTTTAAGATGTACTTACCCGATCGCCGTCGTTCCCCCGGCGGCGATCGGCGGTGCTCCCGTTGAGGGGAGACTGCCTGCAGCCCAGACAGTCTCCCCATGGCGGATTAGGACCCCTGGGGCCATGTGATCGCTCAACAGAGCGACCACATGGTCACAATAGGTGTCCATGTGTCTGCCTGCAGGGGGACTGTCTGTGCTGACAGGCAGTCTCCCTGCAACTGTAAAATCAAAGAAAAAAGAAAAAAGAAAAAATGAAGTTAAAGTTAATAAAAAAATTATAATTATATATGTGTATATATATATATATATATATATATGATATATAGACATATATTATATCTATATAATATATGTCTATATATCATATATATATATATATATAATGTCATTGTATATATATATTATTATAAAATACAAATAATAAGTAATTTAAATTAAATTAAACGTAAAAATAATAATAAAAATGTAAAAATACATTATATATCTATACAAAATTTTATTCTAACTGTATTTTGATATTAATATATATATATTTATATCAAAATACACTTATAATGAAATTGTATATATATCTATGTATATATAAATAAATAAAAAGAATACGAACTATTCATATGTCCATATACAAAATTACATAAATAATTATATAAATATACACGTAGACTTCAAATATATAAATATGCATATATATTTAAATTCTACGTGCGTATTTATGTAATATTTTTCCATAATTAAGTTATTTTATTGATTGCAATTTAAGGGACATGCCTGCCAACCCAGGCCGAAAGTCCAGAGAATTTAATCTGCTATCACTGTAATTTACCCTGTAACGTTCTACGACACCCTAAAACCTGTACATGGGGGGTACTGTTTTTCTCGGGAGACTTCGCTGAACACAAATATTAGTGATTCAAAACAGTAAAACATATCACAGCGATGATATTGTCAGTGAAAGTGACTTTTTTTTTCATTTTTCACACACAAACAGCACTTTTACTGCTGTTGTGATATTTTGTTGTGATACATTTTCCAGTTTTGAAACACTAATATTTGTGTTCAGCAAAGTCTCCTGAGTATAACAGTACCCCCCATGTACAGGTTTTATAGCGTTTTTGAAAGTTACAGGGTCAAATATATGGGTCAAATATTTTTACATTGAAAATGGCCAGGTTGGTTACGTTGCCTTTGAGAGCATATGGTAGCCCAGGAATGAGAATTACCCCCATGATGGCATACCATTTGCAAAAGAAGACAACCCAAGGTATTGCAAATGGGGTATGTCCAGTCTTTTTTAGTAACCACTTAGTCACAAACACTGGCCAAAATTAGCGTTCAATTTAGTTTTTTACTTTTTTCACACACAAACAAATATGAACGCTAAATTTGGCCAGTGTTTGCGACTAAGTGGCTACTACAAAAGTCTGGACATACACCATATAGAATACCCTGGGTTGTCTACTTTAAAAAATATATGTACATGTGTGGTGTTATTCAGCGATTTATGACAGATAATAGTGTTACAATGTCACTATTGATACATTTTAAAAATGTATGTTTTGAAACCGCAATATCCTACTTGTACTTATAGCCCTATAACATGCAAAAAAATAGCAAAAAGCATGTAAACACTGGGTATTTTTAAACTCAGGACAAAATTTTGAATCTATTTAGCAGTTTTTTTCATTCGCTTTTGTAGATGAGTAAAATATTTTTCACATAAAAGTCAAAAAACATGTATTTCTTTCAATTTTTCATCATATTTTTTCATTTTTAAAAAATTAAATTACATGAGATTATATAAATAATGGTATGTAAAGAAAGCCCCTTTTGTCCTGAAAAAAACAATATATAATTTGTATGGGAACAGTAAATGAGAGAGCGGAAAATTACAGCTAAACACAAACACCACAAAAGTGTAAAAAGATGCCTGGTCGCAAATGTACAACATCGCAAAAACAGCCAGGTCCTTAAGGGGTTAATAAAGCCGTGGCCTTGCCCTTATCAACGGTGGGGAAAGATATATGTATATATACATGGGTCAGCGGTCATGTGTCCTCATGGAAGTGTCTTGTCCAAAAAGCTCAGAAAAACAAAACCTGGATGATTCGCAATCTAGGAAACCAAGAAAATCATACTTGTGGTTTAGCAGCAGTTTCTATGCTCGGAGAGGCCCGAGAGAGAGGTCTCCTCCAAATTTATTCAAATGTTGTTAACAATTACATTCATTCACTAACATGAAGGAGTACAGAGGAGGGTGAAATATAGCGTTACACATTTTTATTTCAAACTGACACTTTATCAAGGCTTTTGGCATTTTTTTAAGAGCAACAACTTTTCATCTCCCCAAAACCAAATTTGCCATCAACCTCTGCTATTACAAATGGCATTACACACAAAATGTTCATTATTTTTTCTCCCCAAGAACCATAACCACTACAATGCACTGTAGACAGTTATGGTGTGAGAAGTGCACTAGCAAACCACCCATTGTAAGAAATCAAACTGTTTTAGAACAGTTTGACTTCTTACCTAGAATTGCCAGGTATAGCTCTACATTTCCTATACAGCTCAGTATGAGTCAGAAGTTCCAGTAGCTCTCCTGAGCTAGAGCGTTGACTGAAAGCGTCAGCTGATTTCTATCAGCCAATGTGAAAATCAATGCATTGCTTAGTCCAGTGAAGAGATCTTCTGGCTCTCACTGAGCTTTAATAGAGGCAGGGAGAGGCGCCCAGAGAAACCCAGTAAGAGGTCTGACTCCTTACAATTGGGGGGCAAGTACATTCTGAGCTGATCCTGCGTGGGTGCGAACCACCCAGGTGCTTTGTAGTTCTCAGATAGATACCGCCCTCTTATTAGGCCCCGAGCCCTCACGTTTGGCGCCAGATGGCAAAAGATGCGGGGAATAATGAGATGGGACAGGGTCTACCTGAGTGGTTGGCGCTTAGCACTGAAGACCCCGCCTATCTACAGAGCACCTGGGTAGTCCACCCCCCCAGGATTGGCCCTGAGTACATTCTTGGCATGATGTAGTGTTTATGGTGCATTGGTAAAAGGACCATTTTACACCTGCCTTGCAAAGACTTCTCATTGAGCTGCATTGGGAGGTCTGTGATTGGACAGCCACAGAAAGTCTGGGCGGGGTTAGAATGGGAGGGCTTCCAAAGACTGCAACTATTACAAGCTTGTTTTAGATATACCCCCAATGGGGAAAAAACGCATAATTAAATGCATGTGAGTTTTAATAGTGGATATATCTACTAAACAGTTATATTTATTTTGTATTTGGCCAGTGGAGTGTCCCTTTCAATTAGAAAAAAAAATCACTTTGAATTCACTTTGAATTCTCAGTTTAGTGAATAACCCTGTAAGTCATACACATTCATTTTTCTGTTTACAATTTGCTAATAGCCTTAACATAGGACAGCGACACAAGGCCAACTGGGTTTTTACGAACTGGAAAAATAGACATTTGTTCTGCAGTCTGTTTATAGATGTTGACCGCAAACTACTCTAACTCAGCTTGAATGTACTTGTTTACACCCATGGGGAGAAGATCACATTAATATATGATCTCATAGTACAGTAGTGCTGAATTCGCAGTTTGGAAGTGTTTATAAAATGTCTATTGTACAGGAAGTACTAAATATGCAAACGTTTGATTTCAAATTTTATGAGGTTTTCGAATGCTTAATACATAATTATGGTTTAGGAACTGAAAGGGATGATGTTGTCTGTTATAATTATATTTATGGCATCTTCTGCTTACTTAAAGGACCACTATAGTGCCAGGAAAACAAACTCGTTTTCCTGGCACTATAGTGCCCTGAGGGTGCCCCCACCCTCAGGGTCCAACTCCCGCCGGGCTGAAGGGGGAGGAAGTGGGTTAAACAGTCACCTTTCTCCAGCGCCGGGCTTCCTCGGCGCTGGGGACTCTCCTCCTCCTTTGGCCGTTATCGGCTGAATGTACATGCGCGGCAAGAGCCGCGCGCGCATTCAGCCAGTCCCTAGGAAAGCATCCTCAATGCTTTCCTATGGACGCTGGCATCTTCTCACTGTGAAAGTCACAGTGAGAAGCGCGGAAGCGTCTCTAGCGGCTGTCAATGAGACAGCCACTAGAGGCTGGATTAACCTATTTGTAAACATAGCAGTTTCTCTGAAACTACTATGTTTACAGCAGAAAGGGTTAATCCTAGGTGGACCTGGCACCAAGACCACTTCATTAAGCAGAAGTGGTCTGGGTGCCTATAGTGGTCCTTTAAGGTAATTCTCTGCTTTTTATTGGTACAAGAGACTTCTGTAAAATGCGTAAAAGTTGAGCTATGAAATGCACTGTGGTAGATGAGTAATGATGTAATGTACTCTGGTGCCTGGGACCCTCTGGTCTATGGGGCACTTGCATCACCCCTGGCATCAGTCTACCAACCCATAACTTTATTGGAAGCAATTTAGTTAGAGCAGTGGTAACATCACTTCCGTAGACCTGGGAAACCTATATTCCTATCCTGGTCAGACCTCACCGGTACACATCCTTGGGCAAGAACCTGATGATATATATCTGCCTACTTCAAATTATCATAGATTGTAAGGGTCTTCTTTACTTCTAAACATCCCCTTTCAATAATTGCAAAGTGCAACGGAATATGTTGGTACTATAAAAATAGATATAAGTAGCCAAATCTATAGATAAGTTGTTAAGACAGAAAATGAAACTCTGCTACATCTTAAAGGGATACTATAGTGCCAGGAATACAAAGCTATATTCTTGGCAATATCGCTCCCCCTGCCTCCCCCCCTCTCTCGAGCGCCCCTCCTCCCTGGTAAATAAAGGGTTAAAACACCTTTATTTACTTACCTTATCCCACTGTCTATGTCTCTTGGTGCTCTAATGCGCATGCGCGGCAAATGTCACGTGCGCATTAGACCTCCCCATAGACCTCTGCTATGGAGACAAATCTGATGCTGGAGGTCCAGCATGAGGATGTCCAGCATCAGATACCGGACCAATGGTCCTTTTCAAATAAAGAAGCCCTCTAGTGACTGTCTGGTAGACAGGCACTAGAGCAGGACTGTCCAACCTGCGGCCCCCCAGATGTTGCTGAGCTACAACTCCCATGATTCTTTCGATGAAACATATAGCCAGGGAATCATGGGAGTTGTAGTTCAGCAACATCTGGGGGGCCGCAGGTTGGACAGCCCTGCACTAGAGGCTTACTTAGTGCTGCAATGTGAACATTGCAGTTTATATGGAATTGCAATGTTTAACATTGCATCACTAAGGACAAAAGACCACTTAAATTTGCTGAAGTGGTCTGGGTGCCTACAATGTCCCTCTAAAGCCTACTTGGAACTGAAACAAATCTCTGATTGTAGAAAGCAGACCTAGAACAGGTGATCCAAAAGAAAGAAAATCTATGCTGCACCTTCTCTAGCTAACTGCAGTAAAGTCAGGAATTCTCATTTATGCAAAGAGGGCATCAGTGCATCGTACAAAATGTTTAGATTTGCTGATCGTGCCATTGAAAAAATGGCCAATGGAAACATGTATTTTTTTGACAAGAGACCAGTGGCTGGACTTCTTGTTGTAGAGAACTCCAGATGATACAAGCGTCTCTTTCAAATGGTTTCAAAACCTGTTTCCCCTAGCTGATTTATAAACCCGCTATCTCAATCAATGTCTTCATAATTAAAATCTGCAATAATTAAACCCAGATGGGCAATGGTTTTCAGATTGTGAATATTATAGTCCTCATCATTATTAATATTGGAGGGTTTGTTACATATTCATGCAAATAATGTATTGTCATTCTTATCTGCTTGTTTACCTGTACCATTATAAACCATTTAGTTAACTAGTTCTAAATAACAGATTAGGTAACAATGGGCAATGTTAGGCAGCAGTTGCAGAGACCAGGAAGGTATTGTCATGCATAAAAGAAGTATTAATTCACGTTCTGAAAGTATATTTTTACCTCTCTAAAATGCAGATCGAGAACCCACCTAGAGTACCAATACTGAGCATCTGGAACTAGGAAACATGCAGAGACAGGGCACAAAATAAGGGGAATGGAAGATTTTAGTAATAAAGAATGGCTAGAAAAACAGAACTTGTTATCATTATGCTTTTTTTCTTTCTGCATGTATGAGTGTAGAGTAAGTGTGCTGTGTTGTATGGCTTATTATACAAATGGAAATAGCCAGCTGATTAAAGAGAATGTGGCAGTCGAATGATGCCCAATGCGGACAGCTTTAGAGTTTTGCAATGTGTGTGACTGCACGGAGCACATACCATGAGGGAACACATTTAAAGATGTCTTGTCATCCTAATAGGATGTCATAAATCAGCATTTCTTGCCCACAGAACTCTTGCTCACCGGACCGGTTTTCTTTATTACACCAATTCCCATAAATGCTAAAGATTAAAGTAAATCCCAAGGGATCAGCTGTCTTTGAAATACAAGCTCAAATCCATCGGACATTAACACTGATACCAGAAGCAGAGTCATTTACAAGACCTTGTACATGTAACTAGAAGACCTTCAGAATAACTATGGACTGGAGAAAGTCAGAAGGAATTTTTGTAAATCAGCTGTACCAAACCATCACCATCATAGCTGAAATTCTGAAAAACAAAGGAAGTGTTTCACAAATGTTATTTTTTATAGAATGTTCACTTTATTTTAGAATGTCAAGCAAAGACTGATATTTAGGTTGGAATATTTTCGAAGTTGATATCCTTCTAGATGTGGTCTCGAAGGTCACGTGTTTGTAATGGAATGCGATGTAGTGTTTGGATGTGCTTCAATATGAAATGTACAACATGGCAAGAACCTTTATTCTCAATGAATTTCCTGAAGTGTTCTTGCCAGTATGGGTTTTCAATACAGTAAGCCGGACCAAGTTAAAAGCTTCAGCTAAGAAAACTGAGATGGAGTTTCCATTTCTATGCATGGTGTTATTTAAACATAAAGACCCATTGATGCCCTTCACACATCTGGAGTGTGAAAGAATGCCTTTGATGTCAGTATATTTAATCATTTTCGTTGTCAAGAATCCCCCAAAACACCATGTATGTCTGATCACCCTGTCTGGGTTTTTTTTCTCTGTTTCTCTAGGTGTAGGTAAACATGAATGAATGATAGTGATGTGTAGGCAAGATTATGACTATGTGCCAGTGCCAGGAGCAATAGAAAACAGTGACTAAGAACGGGTTTAAAGAAACAGTAACTAATGAACATGAGGATGTAGAAGATCACAATTAGAAATCTTAGTATGAAGCTTTGCATGTTTGCTTTTCTTGTTCCATGTAGTCTGATTTAAATAACTACATCTTGACATGGTGTTCATGGACTCTTGTGGTGTTATTTACAAGAGTAAGAATACACTGTAATTTAGCATAATTTGTTGAAAGTTTTTGGTTTTTATTACTTCAGATTTGCAAACTTGATATTTATGTAAGATAAAACAAAAAATAAAAAATAAAAACACGATTTTTGCCCAAGGTGCTCATCTCATTTGAAAAAAATCCAAATGTCTGGTTAAAAAAAAAAAATCAGCAATTCCTTTTTTTGAATCCGATGCAAACTAAACATTTTTTTTTAATTTTTTTTTTTAGCAATTCATCAAATTTACCAAAGTTACTGTGATCTGTTCTAGCAGAATGCACATTTCAAAATAGATTCACCTCCTTTCTTCAGGAGAAGGCACATACATCATCAGTAGTGATGTCGCTAACATGAAATCTTCCGTTCGCGAACGCGAACTTCTGCAAATGTTCGCGAACGGACGAACCCGGCGAACCGCCATAGACTTCAATAGGCAGGCGAATTTTAAAACCCACAGGGACTCTTTCTGGCCACAATAGTGATGGGCCCCCACCCACCTGAGCGGTGGGTGGGGGCCATAAACAAGAATAAGGGGGGGACCTAATGTCCTCCCCCCTGGCCCCCACTCCTGAGCGGTGGGTGGGGGCCCTAAATACAAATTGGGGGGGACCTAATGTCCTCCCCCCTGGCCCCCACCCCTGAGCGGTGGGTGGGGGCCCTAAATACAAATTGGGGGGGACCTTATGTCCTCCCCCCTGACCCCACCCCTGAGCGGTGGGTGGGGGCCATAAACAAGAATAAGGGGGGGACCTAATGTCCTCCCCCCTGGCCCCCACCCCTGAGCGGTGGGTGGGGGCCCTAAATACAAATTGGGGGGGACCTAATGTCCTCCCCCCTGGCCCCCACCCCTGAGCGGTGGGTGGGGGCCCTAAATACAAATTGGGGGGGGACCTTATGTCCTCCCCCCTGACCCCACCCCTGAGCGGTGGGTGGGGGCCCTAAACACAAATTGGGGGGGGGACCTAATGTCCTCCCCCCTGGCCCCCACCCCTGAGCGGTGGGAGGGGGCCCTAAACACAAATGGGGGGGGACCTAATGTCCTCCCCCCTGGCCCCCACCCCTGAGCGATGGGTGGGGGCCCTAAACACAAATTGGGGGGGAACCTAATGTCCTCCCCCCTGGCCCCCACCCCTGAGCGGTGGGTGGGGGCCCTAAACACAAATTGGGGGGGGACCTAAGGTCCTCCCCCCTGGCCCCCACCCCTGAGCGGTGGGTGGGGGCCCTAAACAAAAGTAAGGGGGGGAGGACCTAATGTCCTCCCCCCTGGCCCCCACACCTGAGCGGTGGGTGGGGGCCCTAAATACTAATAAAGGGGAGGGACCTAATGTCCTTCCCCCTGGCCCCCACCCCTGAGTGGCGGGTGGTGGCCCTAAATACCAATAGGGGGGACCTATTGTCCTCCCCCCCGGCCCCCAACCCTGAGCGGCGGGTGAGGGCCCTAAAAAAAATGTCCCCCCCAGGTGACTAGGGGTCCCCAAACCCCTAGTCACCCCCTCCCCCCCAAAAAAATGATCCCCCTAACTACCCCCCTCACCCTAAAAATAACAAGGGGGGAGACATTTAACTAAGAACCTGTAAAAAAAAAAATCTATCTAAAATCTAAAATCTTCTTTTTTCAGCCCCAAAAAAGGCCAAATAAATATCCATAATAACCGACGCAATAAAAAAAAAAAAAAAACGAGCACAAAAAAAAAACATCTTCACCCGGTGAGGGCTCCGCACAGACTGAGCTCTGCAGGGCGGGGGAAGGCTTATAAAATACCTGTCACAGCACTCTGATTGGTTGGTTTGAAATCCACCAATCAGAGTGCTCTGTGTCATTTTACACAGCGTGGGAAAGTTCTGTGGAATTTTCCCACGCTGTGTAATTTGACTCATAACACTCTGATTGGTGGATTAAGTAACCAATCAAAGAGTTATGAGTCAAATTACACAGCGTGGGAAAATTCCACAGAACTTTCCCACGCTGTGTAAAATGACACATAGCACTCTGATTGGTGGATTTCAAACCAACCAATCACAGGGCTGTGACACGTAAATGTAGAGACTTACCTGTCAGTCTCTTGATTTACCTGTCAGAGCACTCTGATTGGATGTCTTAAACCCACCAATCAGAGTGCTCTGAGCCTAATTGCAGGGCAGGGCAAGGCTTAATAAGCCTTCCCCCGCCCTGCAGAGCTCAGTCTGCGCGGAGCCCTCGCCGGGTGAAGATGGATTTTTTTTTTCTGCGCTCGTTTTTTTTAATTGCGTCGGTTATTATGGTTTTTTATTTGCCCTTTTTTGGGGCTGAAAAAAGAAGATTTTAGAAGAAAGAAAACATCGAATGGTAAGTTTTTTTTTCTTTTTCTTTACAGGTTCTTAGTTAAAGGTCCCCCTCATTATTTTTAGGGTGTGGGGGTAGGTAGGGGGATACTTTTTTTTGGGGGGAGAGGGGGTGACTAGGGGTCACCTCGGGGGGGGACATTTTTTTAGGGCCTCCACCCGCCGCTCAGGGGTGGGGGCCAGGGGGGAGGACATTAGGTTCCCCCCCAATTTGTGTGTAGGGCCCCCACCCACCGCTCAGGGGTGGGGTCAGGGGGGAGGACATTAGGTCCTCCCCTTACTTTTGTTTAGGGCCCCCACCCACCGCTCAGGGGTGAGGGCCAGAGGGGAGGACATTAGGTCCCCCCCCCCAATTTGTGTTTAGGGCCCCCACCCAACGCTCAGGGGTGGGGGCAGGGGGGAGGACATTAGGTCCTCCCCCCTTACTTTTGTTTAGGGCCCCCACACACCGCTCAGGGGTGGGGGCCAGGGGGGAGGACATTAGGTCCCGCCCCCCAAACACAGGTTACTGGCTATGGGGGGATAATGTATAATAAACACAGGTTACTGGCTATGGGGGATAATGTATAATAAACACAGGTTACTGGCTATGGAGGATAATGTATAATAAACACAAAAAAAAAATGAATGCAGCTTCAGAATTAATCTAAATTGTATTCTGTCTAGGAGGTGGGAGGGTCTGGGAGGGAGGGTCTGCTGCTGATTGGCTGGAATGTGTCTGCTGACTGTGAGGTACAGGGTCAAAGTTCACTCAATGATAACGAATAGGGGGCGAACCGAACATCGCATATGTTCGCCGTCCGTGGCGAATGCGAACACGCTATGTTTGCCAGGAACTATTCGCCAGCGAACCGTTCGGGACATCACTAATCATCAGTATTTATCCTCTAGGGGAGCAAGTAGCGCTCACTCAAGTTTCAAACAGCCTGATAGCAACGTCGGCAGAAGATTTGTTGGAAACGTGTTTCATGACCAGAAAAATGCCAAGTGTCAGCTGTACTGATGTAAAACATTCTATTATTGGACAGGAGAATATACAGAAAAATAAGTATGTTAATGCCTAAAGGTCTGAGAAAGTGTTGTAGATTTACAAATCCTTCTTACAAAAGCCTTACAGCAAACAGGTGATTGGTTAACATAGGATTAAGTGCAACAAATTACATCACGTTCATGTAAACAAAGCTCCAAAACCAGATGGTATTCACCCACATGTGTAAGAGAGCTTAGTGTAGAGATATCGCTTCCACTGTTTTTCATTTTTCAGGATTCTTTTCTTTCAGGAATTGTACCACAGGATTGGATAAAAGACTAAATTTAAAAAGGGTTTAGAAGCTCAACCTGGAAACTACAGATCCATGAGCTTACATCTGTGGTTGGAAAATTATTTGAAGGACTTTTAAGAGATAATATTCAAGAATTCATTTGGAACAAAAATATCATTAGAAAGCTTCAACAAGGTTTTATGAAAGACAGGCCATTCCAAACTAACTTAATTGGGTTCTATGAAGAAGTTAGTAGAAATATAAATCAGAGTGATCCAGTAGATGCCATCTACTTGGATTTTGCCAGGGCATATACACTTTTACACAAAAAAAGTTACTAGTAAAACTGAAATCAGTTGCTTTAGACAAAAATAAAAATGTCCTTGGCTAGAACCCGAGCAGTTCTAAATGGAAAATTGATTGCCTCATAGTTTTCTCCTAGGTCTATGCCTCATTAATCTGTGTATAAATGATCTTTGGTATAAATTGGCATTGGAAGTCATTTGTCAGTGTAGCGGAACCAACCACGCCACTGTCCACTGGAGAGGCCTGGTTGCTCACCTGCTCCCTTTAGACTATGGCCCCTGTTCTTTTTCCCTGCAGAAAGGCTGGTTTGTGCCTTTCTGTGGACTGTTAAAGCCATGCTACCCCAGATAGCTATGCCATGGAGCCCAGCCGTATACTGAAAGACTGTATGAAATACTTTGGCTCCATGGCGATTGAACTGGATGTATGTGATCTGAGCACCATTCGGTAATAATGTGTGCTCAGATCTAAGCTATCTGGGGATATGTGGAATGTATATGTTTTATGTACTAAATGTACCAGTATGTATTTTTATGTCTTGCATTGTCCTTTGTCTGCCGTGTGTAATGGAGTTTGCCTCTGTCCTTGGAGATAATTGGATTCCTTCCCAATTATCTCCAGGCCAGAGGGGAGGGATTGTCTGTTTGTGCTGGGTGTGTTTTACGGTTCTCCTGTAAATGATTGGTTGTACTGTGCCCCACCCTGTGGGATGTCCCCTTGCATGTGGACTTGCATAAAAGCCAGTGTGTGTCCATTACAGTAGAGTTCCTGCTTAACCCTCAAAGTGAAGTGTTGTCTCATTCTTGGGGGGAATTTGACTGTATGCCGAGTGTAAGCTGTTCGTATTGCTTTTCCTGTTCGGCTGCTTCCAGGGTTTGTGTGTCTCTTGTTCGGGAGTTGGTGAATACGTGCAGTTTGCAGTTCGGGAGATTGGTGATTGCAGTAGCTGCTGGTCTATCTGGAAAGGGGATTATCACCTAAACGGTTTTTATCCTCTTGTGAGCGAAACGGTCCGCAGAAGTCAGTATTAGCAGATGACACAAAAATAGGTAAGAAAATGCAGTCTGAATATGATATTACCACTACAGAGGGAATTGGATAAATTAGGAGACTGGGCAGGCAAGTGGCAGATGAGATTCAATACAAACTCATGCCTTTTGGAATAAGAAACCCACAAGCCACTTATACATTAAATGGGGTTGAGGTATAGATAACATTAAATGAAAAGGACTTGGGAACAATTATAGATTACAAACTAGGCAACAGTCTTTCATGTCTAAAAATCGGTTTGGATTCATGGGATCCAAATATAAGTTTGATTCTGTACAAATCAATGGTAATGTTAAATCATTTTGGCCTTCACTTTTAAAGGATATTGCAAAACTTGAAAAAGTGCGAGCTACAAAACTAGTAAGGAGGATGGAAAACATTAGTTAAGAGGAAAGGCTAAAACAACTGGATTTATTTCTTTAGGAAAAAAAAACACCTCAGAGGGAATATGAAAACGATATACAAATATTTACAGCTTAAGCACAAAACCGCTATGTGCTAACCTGGTACGTAATTATCAGGAATATACAAGAAACAAGAGGTCACCCATTGAGACTGAAAGAAAGGCGTTTTATCTCACAGCAGAGGAAAGGGTTCTTTACAGTAAGAACTGTAAACATGAGGAATTCTCTGCCTAAAGAGGTAGTGTTATCAGATTATATAGATAATTTAAAAAAGGCTTGGATGCTTTTTTTTTGCATAATCAAAATATTCAAAGATATAAATGATATGTATGTAAACAGGTGGTTGATCCAAGGAGAAATGTGATTGCCATTATGGAGTCAAGAAGTATTTTTGGAAATGGCTACAATTGGACTTCATTCTTTTGGATCAACAGCATAAAAGAATGTACTTCAGGGTTGAACTTGATGAACTTTAGTCTTTTTTCATCCTAGACAACTATGTGACATAATATTTATATAATGTATAGCATTTTGCACTACACTACATTTTTGCTTTGTCTGATCCATTTTCCAAATCTATTTTTAATTACTGAAATATGGATAAGCTGAACCACCTTATGTCTGAAATTTAGCAATACCAGCTTTTTTTTAAATGAAAATAAAGTATCTGCATTGGAAAATAAATGGGGTTGCATACATACTGAACTGCCCATGTGCTTTGAGGACTGGGTGAGAAACCACTGCTCTAGTGTGTATCCAACTTAATGGCAACAGTTTGAGGTAGACCCTTTCACCCTTTTTTATCAGGATAGTGGACTCATACATATACTTACTAGACTAGACTGAACTGAGCCCCAACCTTATCCTCTATTGTACAATTCTGGGATGTACTGGAGCAGGGCTGACGCTACCATAACATGGTGCATGCAACCGCCTTAGGGTGCCGTAGTGGAGGGTTGGGCAAAAATCTGAATCCTGGGCCCCTGACCTTTGGCTCAAATGTAAAAAATGTTATTCACCCATTGCCTGCTTCCCCTTTCCCCAAGCCCCAATATGGCAGCGGAAATGGACAGGCCCTCTGTGACCCTTATAGGTACTTGCTACAAGTAATATAGTCGCTATTATAATACTGAAATGTACTGTTGGTCTCTTCTGAATTTGATTTGTGCTTGTCTACTCTTATAACATATTTCAGAAGAAATATCAATAATTAAAAAATACATACCTTGTTCAGTTCTGATGGAGACTGATAACATTAAAAGTAAAAGTTCACATTGGTATAACTATCACAGCTAGATGGATGCTGACAGGCCCACTTTAAATTACTTCTTATGACCATCTTTATTATCATCTTCATCATGACAGGTTCACTGTAACATATAACAGCTCCCAAGGCAGTACAAATATATGAATAATGATACTAATAAATTATATATTTGCTTGCTTTGAGAGCCGTTGTAATCTTAGTTGACTGCTGTCTCTTGTTTCAGTGCTACCATTCTTGGTGGGAATATGGGAGTTATACTATTGTAACACCTACCGTACGTTGTTGTCCTCTGTCTGCTGTGATTGGTCCTGCTTGGGAACACTTCCGGAAACCAGGCAATCATCTCTGGGGATATGGTCATGTTGGTTTTACTGCCAAAACATCGGCATCAGTGCATTCCATACTTCCCCAGAAAACACGAGTAGGGAGTAAGACTGTTATAGGGAACAAGAGAACTGCGTGGGGAGAGCTTGTTTGCTCTCTTTGTTACTCAATCCACTGCATTAGGTCTGTTTACCGGAAGCACACAGGTCTAACGCCATGGATGGTCTGACAGGACAGAGGGGTGGACATTTTAAAGAGCTGTAAACTACAATCTATACATTTTCTAGTATTTCTCCTACCCCAATGCATAGGTTGACTTTAAGGTTCTTTAAAATGGCTCTAAGTAGTGTGTACCATGACAGGTACTCTTTAAAGGAAGGACAATTATATCATTTGCATAAATTGGAAGAATGTGGGTGCCAGCATCAGGCAAATATATTCATGCCTTATACAGTTTTTCATACATATATTTTTTTCTCCGAATACTTTATTCATATCTTACAAATCTTGATATTAAAACTAGAGTTTGTTGATTTGAATGCAAACTTTCTTATTGCGTCTTGTCTTCAGAACTTAGAGGAACACTGTAGGCCCCATAACTACGTCAATTGATTGAAGTGGTTGTGTTGCCTGAAGTCTGTGGGTGTATAGCTTCTTGGTGCTCAAGCTCCAATGATGATATGGCAGAGAAGGAGCTATTCTCCACTTCACACCTTACCAGGGGTAAGCAGGCAGCTATATATATAAGCTGAGCACAATCATTGTCCCAACCCCCAGCATAAATTAGTCCACCTCTGCTATTTCATCATTGGAGGCCAGGTTGTAGACTGCCAAAGATCTCTAGTAAACTGTGAGTAAGCTGTTTAGTTATAATGTGGAACACAGTGTCCGTAGTCTCCAGGCACCATAATCCCTTAAATTGAGTGAAGTGCTTATGGTCCTTAAAGGTTTCCTTTAATTATTAAAAAAGTAGGAGATAGCACTAAAACCTATTTTGAGTACCTGTACAGTATGGTTAAATGGGCATACATTGAAATAAGTCTGTCCATCCATTTGTCCATATTAAAGAGACACCATAATCACCGGGACAACTAAAGCTTAATGTAGTTGTTCTGGTGAGTATATCAAGTCCCTGCAGGCTTTTTGCTGTAAACACTGCCTTGTCAGATAATTACAGCCTAGGGACACACCAAGTGGCCACTCCTCAGATGGCTGCTAGAGGTGCTTCCTGGGTCAGTGCTGCACAACGTGCAGCACTGATGTTCAGAGTCTCCACGCTCTGCATGGAGACGCTAAACTTCCCCCATATAGATGCATTGATTCAATGTACCTCTATGATGAGATGCTGATTAGCCAGGGTGGTGTTTGGCTTTGCGCCCTGCCCCGCCTCCTTGGCTGAGATCACCAGACTTGGCAATCTCAGCCAATCCAAAGCTTTCCTACGGTAAAACATTGTGATAGGCTGTGATCATCAATTCTGATGATGTCAGCCAAGGAGGCAGTTCAGGGTGGAACCAGCACCGGCGGACCCACGGGGTGCTGGCAATAAGTTGAGTTTTTACTATATTTAGGGGGTCAAGGTGGGTCAGGGGGGCTATATATTTGTGTTCAACTGTTTATCAGTTTATCTTTGCCAAATTGACCTTAACATATTGTTTGTACTCTACATCACTGAGTAAATAGTAACCTTCCTGTATCAATTACATATTGAGACAGAGAGGCAGAATGCAAGAGAGGCAAAGGATGGTGTTAGGTTAGGCATTTTATAAGCCAATTCAGCCTATTAAATATTATGTAATACTCCGTGGATTACTTTACATATATTGTGGTTATTTGGTAGCGCACAAAAATGTAATAGGATAGAGCATTGTAAATATTAAACGTCCTGACAATTCAAACAAACACGTCTTATTCTAAGCTGCTGCTCTGGCCAGGGCTACTGCAGAACAAATATGGTTCAAAACAGACCATCCACTTTGTTACATAACATCAGATGTAATATAACACATGATTTAAATACCTGTATCTTAATTTTCTTTTTCATTCATCTAACTTGATTTAATGAATGCAAAGACAAATATAAATGTTTAATTCTAAATATTGCAACACTATTTAGCATAGGAGATTACACTCAATGTTATTATATCATATAAACAGGGTGCAAACCCAAGTGCATACTCCCCTGGGTATCAAAAACAAATGTCTAATAACAAACGAGGGCGCACACCAAAACTACTGCAAATACAACTGTAACTTTATTTACATAATAATATGACAGACATACAAAAAAACAAACAAAAAGTGAAAAGATTAGAATCTATATGTACAAAATCAACATTGGCATCAATAGCCTACCAGAGCAGGGGACAAGTCACACACAAAAATACGTTTCGGCATGCAAAAAGGTGCCTTTCTCAAGGGAAACCTTCTTTAACCCCTTAAGGACACATGACGTGTGTGACACGTCATGATTCCCTTTTATTCCAGAAGTTTGGTCCTTAAGGGGTTAATGAATGCAAGTACAGATGTAAATGTTTAAATCGAAATATTGTGCACAAAAAACAAGCAAGATCTAGCAATCACAGTAGAAACAAGTAATATATGCACATTGTGGCAAATATACAAGGATAATTTGAAGTGTATAGACCTCTTTCTTGATTGAGATCTCTTTGAATAATACCAATTCAAGTTTTTGATATAGTAAATAATTTTAACCCGTTACAAACAGCGGCATTTCACCATATCATTATAATCTATTCCCGAAAAACATGGTGTTATTAAAACTCCTGCTTATTTAGCAACAGAAGCACGATCCGGCCCTGCTTATAAATAAATGGAAAACTCCATATTAATTAAGTTCATATAAAGACTTTATTATCGTGACTGAATTATTCTGCAACTTTTCCTTGTGGTATAGAAAGTTATGGGTAAGACGCAAGTTCGAAAATTGGAACAATCAAACCAAAATAATTTTTTTTGCTAATTGCTCCACTTTTTAGAACTTTTCCCAAGAATTCCTCAACTTCTGGAAAACAAGAAAATGTATGCATTGAATTTTTTTTTTTATCTTTTAAATTGTACGCAGAAAACAAAAAAAGTATGTGAGCATTATAAATGTTCTATCTTGTACGTGTAGCAGAACAACAAACGAAAGGACATTTTTGTTCTTAGCAAAGTGACAGTGAAACGCAAACAGAATGCCTCCTTAGAACGCACAGACAGCCTTACATTATTTTCGACTAAATTCTTAATAGAAAACATCTGGAAAACTAGCAAAAACACATGGAAACCCCCCTCAGTTAAAGAAAAAAAAAATCTGGTCTACTTCCTGAGGCACAGTTTAAACATTCACATAGCAACAACCAATATAAAACGTAAAATAAAATAGCAATATTTTGAAAAAGAAAATATTCGCACACTTACCCCCAGTACAGAAGCATCTGCCACATTTCAGCGTCGTGTCCTGACTGTAGATGAAGCGTAGCTTTCTAAGCAAAAATTCCTTTCACACGTTTTTACAATGAATGAGAAAACTCAATAGAGAGCTACCAAGAAAGGAATAAGACGAAGCCTGAGGTACAGAACAAGCAAGGAAAAGAAAACTGAATGAAGAGTGGGTGGGTTCTACCGAAACACTTAACATTTCAATACGTCCAAAAAAAAAAAAATGTCTATCGCTTGGCTGTGTGGTAAATATTAAAATGTACGCCATTGCTGGATTCAATTAGCCCTCGTGCAAACGGAGAGTGAGAAAGGGTTAATTTGCATTAGAAATTGTAATCATTTTTAATTCGACAATTAGGAAAAAAAAAAAAGGATTGATTTTACTAACGTTATTTAAATTAAATATATTTTTCTAATTAAAGAAAAATGTAGTATAATAAATGACGTAAAAAATATATACAATTATACACTCACACTGTAGAATGTTTACACTAACAAACAAAAAATACATAAATACGTGACTTCCTGTCTACAGTGATCTTATGTTTCCAATTAGACCATTTAATAGGCGAAAATAATTACTTACTAATTTGCCATTTCTCAATTCCCCGTTAAAGTTAAAAGTTCGTTATTAGTGTAAGATTTTTATTGTACACAGCTTGTTGGAACTCGTTTTAGACTCTAGGTTATTATTATTGTGTAATTGTATAGACATACTCTTTCATGCATTTAAGCATGAAGAATTCAAAATAATTTTGCTGTACACACTACGTCTGCTTTCATTGGTTAGCTGATTAATAAACAAAAAAAAAGGTTATTTATTCTATCAGAATACTTTAGATAAATAACTTGGGTGAGGGGGACTTTACACAAAAAATGTTTATGCAATCTTTAAAAAACTTAATTAATGCAACCGTTTGGTCCAAATGCATGAAAGCGTATGGGTTACTGTTAAGATTAAATGCATATTATCTTTGCCTCATGATGCTGAAAATCTGTGTGCTCACAGAAACTCCAGGTTAGCAGGAACTCTTTTATTCAACATTCATTCAAAAATAATATATAAATATATAAAAACACAGCTTCTTGTCTATGAGGAAGTCCCTTGCTAGGACGAAACGCATAGGACTGGTGGACTGCTATTTTTACTACCACATTTGCTGGTTTTAACGTATATGTAAGTGATTAAAATTATCTTTGCACTTTATACGTATCTGCACTATATTTTTTCCATTTCTTTTCCCAACATCTATGGCCCAATGCTATTGAGGCTATCCAGAAACAGGAGAAATCTATTGATATCATCAAATATATTACGAAGGCTTGAACTTGGCATTTAAGTGAGAGTGGCTAATTGTATCTAACATTATATTTAAAATCAACACAGTTAAAGGACCACTATAGTGCCAGGAAAAAAAAATTGTTTTCTTGGCTCTATAGGATCTTTAGGTACCCCCCACCCTCAGGGTCCCACTCCCGGCCGGCTCTAGGGGAAAGAAGGGGTTAAACACTTACCTTTCTCAAGCGCCGGGCTCCCTCGGCGCTGTGGACTCTCCTCCCTCTTCTGACGTCAACCGCGGAATGTGCATGTGCGGCAAGAGCCTCGCGCGCATTCAATCAGTCCATTTCTCAATGCTTTCCTATGGACATCAGCGTCTTCTCACTATGAAAATCACAGTGAGGAAACGCCTCTGGCGGCTGTCAATGAGACAACCACTAGAGGCTGGATTAACCCTAAAGTAAACATAGCAGTTTCTCTGAAACTGCTATGTTTACAGTTACAGGGTTAACCCTAGATGGACCTGGCACCCAGACCACTTAATTGAGCTGAAGTGGTCTGGGTGCCTATAGTGGTCCTTTAAGCACTATGTTGTGCCTTTCTTCTTATTTCCCCTAGCAGATTAACCCCTATTGTTTTTATATATTTATGTTGCTGATTGAGGAAGTCTTTGGGGTTGTCATTTCTGCATAATGGAAGTTTGATCAAATTTTTTTACTTTTATCTGCACAGTTCTACTGCTTAAGGACTGTGATTGTATGTTTCTAGATTAAAAAAATAATAAACTGCTAAAAAGTTCTATCAAACCAAGGAATCAGCTAAGTTTAAAATGGTGCAAACTAGGAATATGGAGTTTATAATAACAGAGCAACAAGACAATAGCACAGATTAAAATATTTACCTTTGCCTCTGTATAACTTTTGAATTAGTTGAATTTCTGTAAAATGGACACCTTGGAGGGCATCCCAAGATGGATGCCAGTTTAACATGTGCAATTTATCTTACAGGGCATCCCAAGATAGATATCGGCTTTCTAACTCCTAGTGCAGATGGATGTCATCTGCAGGACTGCCATCATATAGATTTGAAACACACCAATTGTCTACTTAACACAAAAGGGTTTGTGCATCCGTTTGTGGGGAAGTTGTTAGAAGTGTATGTGCACATGCTTGTGAACATTTGTAAATGTGTAGACGTTTGTATTAATGATGTTTAAGAATGTACGCATGTATCTGTATATGAGTGTGATCAAGAGGGTAGTGTACTTGTTTTAGGCAGTAGGAGTGTATGATTGAGGACCCATTCGAATTTGTAAGAATTCTATGCATTGCAAGTCCAAAACACCCATAAGGTCAGCTGGAGTTTGGGAAACTGATCCCTCTATCCAAGGTGCTTTCCTCATGTGACCTAATTCTGAGAACACTGGAGAAAGGTTTATGGGCACCAAAATGGCAAGCCCTCTTTACGGGAATATGGTTCCAGTATTCTTCTATATTCTGCTTTGGCTTGTATGCATTTTCTAAGAAGCTCCTTAACAGGGCTTCCATCAGAACACTTGGGGCCCAACTCACCACCAACCCACCCACGCATATTTATACATATGCACCCTGACACATAAACACCAGTCACACACACATATACAATGCAAACACACTCACAGATACACACACATGCCAGATACAAACAGCTAGTCAGACATACATACAGTGATACTCAATGCCAGATACGAATACACACTTCCATACAAACACATACTGACAAACATACACACATGCTGACAGCCATGCACCGACAAACACACAAGCCACCAGACACACAGGTAGACACACACACACACACACACACACACAGAAACACATGCAAATGTATAGTTCATTCCCCTGCAATTTCACTGCTCAATTCACTGTCATTTAGGAGTTAAATCACTTTGTTTCTGTTTATGCAGCCCTAGTCACACCTCCCCTGGCTATGATTGACAGAGCCTGCATGAAAAAAAAACCTGGTTTCACTTTCAAACAGATTTAATTTACCTTAAATAATTGTATCTCAATCTCTAAATTAAACTTTAATCACATACAGGAGGCTCTTGCAGGGTCTAGCAAGCTATTAACATAGCAGATGGTAAGAAAATCTTAATTAAACAGAACTTGCAATAAAAAAGCCTAAATAGGGCTCTCTTTACAGGAAGTGTTTATGGAAGACTGTGCAAGTACCATGCAGGGAGGTGTGACTAGGGATCATAAACAAAAGGATTTAACTACTAAATGGCAGAGGATTGAGCAGTGAGGCTGCAGGGGCATGTTCTATACACCAAAACTGCTTCATTCAGCTAAAGTTGTTCAGGTAACTATAGTGTCCCTATAACAGTTCAATTGATACGCTTTTATGAAGAAGTGGGTTTTTAATGATTTTTTGAAGGAGTGGAGACTGGGTGAGCATCTAGGAGGGAAGCGAGTTCCACAGGAACGGTGCAGTCCTCGAGACATCTTGAAGGCGAGCATCAGAGGTGGGAGTACGGACAGAAGATAGACGTAAGTCTTCAGCAGATCATAAGGGCCTAGACGGGACATACTTGTGTATAAGGGAGGATAGATAGGTGGGAGCAGCATTATGCAGCGATTTGAAAGCCAGAACCAGAATTTTAAATTGAGCTCTATATTTTATAGGAAGCCAATGTAGGGACTGACAGACGGGTGAGGCATGGGAGGTGCGGGCAGACAGGAAGATGAGCCTCGCCGCCGCATTCATTATGGACTGTAACGGCGCAAGTTGGGGAGCACGTAAGCCCACTGAGAAACAGATTACAATAGTCAAGGCGAGAAAGGACAGTGGAATGGACCAACACCTTAGTCGCATCTGGCGTTAAGTAGGGGCGGATGCGCGCAATGTTTTTGAAATGGAAATGACAGGATTTGGCGATAGATTGAACATGAGGCTTGAAGGAGAGGTCAGAGTCAAAGAGAACAACTAGGCAGCGAGCCTGCGTGGTGGAGCTGATGGTAGCACCGTTGACTTGGAGGGAGACAGACACAGGAGTAACAACACTTGAGGGAGGAAAGACCAGAATTTCAGTTTTGGTCAAGTTTAGTATAAGGAAGTGGGCAGCCATTCAGTTAGAAACAGCAGAGAGGCAGTCAGATACACTAGTCAAGAGGGACGGGGAGAGATCAGGAGAGGACAGGTAGATTTGCGTGTCCTCTGCCAAGAAATGATATTGGAAGCCAAAGGAGCTAATGAGTTTACCAAGGGAGGCAGTATAGATGGAGAACAGTAGGGCACCAAGGACTGAACCTTGGGGGACACCAACAGAGAGGAGTTGGGGAGAAGAAGCAGAGCCAGAGAAAGAAACACTGAAAGAGCGCTGGGAGAGGTAGGAGGAGCACCAGGAGAGAGCAATATCTTGTAGACCGATATTGCGGAGGATGAGAAGAAGCTGTTGATGATCAACAGTGTCAAAAGCCGCAGACAGGTCAAGGAGAATTAGGATAGAGTAGTGACCACGAGATTTTGCAGCGAGTAGATCATTGGATACTCTGGTCATTGCCGTTTCCACAGAGTGCTTAGCGCGGAAACTAGACTGAAGCGGGTCCAGCAGAGAGTTGGACTCGAGGAAGTCTGTCAATCTCGCATACACAATTATTTCAAGGATCTTGGATGCAAAAGGCAGTAGTGAGATAGGACGATAGTTGGATGGGGAGTTAGGGTCAAGATTGGGCTTCTTTAGAATTGGGGTTACAGTTGCATGTTTGAAGGGCGATGGAAATATACCAAAGGAGAGAGAGAGATTGAGTATTTTAGTGAGAGGTGGAGAAAGAGAAGAAGACAGATTATGGATGAGATACGAGGGAATTGGATCAAGGGAGCAAGTGGTGGGGCGGGAGGACTGGAGCAGAGCAGAAATCTCTTCCAATGTAGCGGGTGCGAATGAACATAGAACAGCAGAGGGAGTGAAGTTAGGGGAAGTATTGTAAGGGGAAGAAGAAATATGAGAGATCTATTCTCTGATTGTAGAGATCTTGTCAGTAAAGTGAGTTGCAAAGCCTGACGCGGTCAAGTTAGTAGGTGGAGGAGGAACAGCAGGGTGAAGAAGAGAGTTAAATGTGTGAAATAGTCGTTTGGGTTCGTGGGAGAGTGTGGTTATGAGGGTATTGAAGTAATTAACTTTTGCAGAGGAAAGTTTACTCATAGATTCTGTATAGAATCCCAACCAAATTACTGTAAATTCTGCATAATTCCACTTTTTTTGTTTGGGAATGCATTAAACTAAAAATCTTAATTAGAAACAAAACATTTTGTTCACATTTGCGTGTGGGAGCGATTCATTTGTGCTCTATGCATGCACATGCTTTATTTTCCAAAATTATACAGTCGTTAGTAGTACTGTAATTATCAGTTAATTGTTCTCATTTGCCAATAAAAATACATTCTGCTATTGTATATTGCATTCTAGTAGTCTTAACGGTGTTAATTTGAAATATTTTACATAAAATTAAAAAGAAGTTAGAAAAATGGTCTGGCTGGTTGGTTGTAAAAAAGAGCCATTTATTTGTAGCAGCCCCCCTTCACAGAGACAAAAATCCCCTGCTGTGTATTCCTGTCTCATGGCAATTTACTGCTCACGAATCGGTGGGAAGCATTGTATGAGTGCTGTTATTGATTATGGGTAATATCTTCTCTTTGGTGCAAGATTTATTTGAACATTGAATTCTCACAGCCCTACAGGTACCCTCTTCATGAATGCAAAGGCATTCACGTATTAAGAAATATAAATCAGTAAGCCTCACTATTTCTAAGTCGTCATCACAGCAAACACAACTGGACACAAGAGTCACTTCTCTAATGTTAGACACCCATTTTGGAGATTGGAAAAAGTTAATAACAATGTAATGGAAATAAGCTCATTCTGGTAATTGTACAGCCTCCCAACTTTCCCAAATACGGAGGGTCAGTGCCAATTTCAAGGTCCTGACCCGCCGTCTTGGGTTGGTTTGTTACCTACTATCTCGCTTTTGCGACACCGTGGAACTGTCGTCTGAAAATGTGTTGTGAGCACATCATTAGATGTACTTTTTCTATGCTACGGGCACTAGAACCATGTAGAAAGCCCTGGAACTGTACGTGGTCTACCCTTAATGGGGTCAGCCAATGTGATTTTACACTGGAAATGGGGTGGCAATGTCAGTGATGCAGTTTGCATTGCTGGTTTGCCCCATTTTAACCTGCCCACCAGCATCCTGTTTTGCAGGACAAGAATGTTGGGATTGTATGTATCAGAATGTAATTCTGAGCTAATAAAACGATTTATTTTGCAATTTATGTATTGATTGCCAATAAGGCTGCCAATTAACTTTGTTAGATGATGCTGTAAAGGTCTACTTAAACATGCAAGGAATAATGCAAGAAACGATAAAATACACAAGTTGTTGCAACACAATCTCTAACCGTTTTAAAGGGACTCTCCAGTGCCAGGAAAACAAGCCGTTTTCCTGGCACTGCAGGTCCCCTCTCCCTCCCACCACCCATTCCCGGTTGCTGAAGGGATAAAAACCCCTTCAGTCACTTACCAGAAGCAGCGACATATCCCATGTCGCTGCTTCTTCCTCCACCGCCGCTCCTCCCCTTCATTACGTCAGCCGGCTGGGGAGACCTAATGCACATGCGCGGCATTGCCATTAGACCTCTCCATAGGAATTTAGACATCTCCATAGGAATTGCATCAGACCACTCCATAGGAAAGCATTGAAAATGCTTTCCTATGGGGATTTTAGCGATGCTGGAGATCCTCACACAGCGTGAGCACATCCAGCGACGCTATAGCACAGGTTTTTTATGCTATGGACCAGGAAGTGCCCTCTAGTGGCTGTCTAGTAGACAGCCACTAGGGGAGGACATAACCCTGCAAGGTAATTATTGTAGTTTATGAAAACTGCAATAATTACAGTTGCAGGGTTAAGGGTAGTGGTAGTTGGCACCCAGACCACTCCAATGGGCAGAAGTGGTCTGGGTGCCTGGAGTGTCCCTTTAACTGTAGTTGTGCCTGCTCCAGTTTTTCCGTTGTAGTACTCTGGGTCCTACATAGGGGTAGGAGTTGCACACACAAGCCAATAAAAGAAATAGAATGTAAGAGAACACATTCAGGAATCTGAATGGCTCCATATTATAACCTGTGTTGGCATAAACTATGCCAGAGAGAATTATATTAAATGTGATCATTTTCTATCATTTAAAACTATAATATAAATTCTGTAACTCAATATACATTTAGAGCACTTTTCCCCTGATGTCTATTGGATACTTACTATTGCGTTACCAAGCAAAGCTCATTGTGTCCAATGGGACTACTTAAACCACTAAACGTAGACTTACTCATCAATGGGAAATATTAACTAGGAATTCTGCTAAATGAATCATGATGGCAGTAAATAAGCATAATTGGATTAATATGACAGTTTGCATTTAAAGAGTTTTATAGAGAAGCTATCTGGGTCAGGGGAAAAGATGATGACGTCTGCTTTTTTACATTTTCTTGTACAAACACATATAAATCTGCATTACTTGTAAACCCAACAGAACTGCTGTGTAATGAGTAACAGACTATCACGCTAGACATCACACTACAATATATCAAAACACACAATCTGTTAATACAATCAGCACAAAAGTAACCCAGTGTTTTATTTCATTTATTTATTTTAAATGCACATCACAGCCGTTTGCTAACATTATATTATGTTATCTTAAATTTCTTAAAAAAAGAAAAATTGAAATTTGTATGTGATTTATTTGCAATTCACTTTTAAAGGAGTAATCTCACAATTTAACCATAGTAGGAATAACTGCAGAACAAATATATCAATGTTTCAGTCCTCATCAGTAAGTATTATAAAGATATTGGCTTAGTTTACAATTTTAATGGTCTTGGTTGAGCCAAAGGTAGGTGTCTCCTTGGAGTAAGTTACTTTTGATGATTTTTTTTTTGATGATCTTTTTGATTTCCTTTATACATGCCGCCTATGTGACAGGTGGAGATGTATAAAAGTGGAAGGTGAGGAGGTAACAGAGTTGGGGATATACAGTGCATTCAGAATTAATTTTTTGCATTGCGTATGGCCTTATGCTACAATTGTTTAAATTATATATTTTTCCCATCAATCTACACTCAATAACTCATAATAAAGCAAAACCCAGATTTTTTAAAACTTTGCAAACTTATTAAAAATAAAAAAAAAACGTAAATATCATATTGACATACATATTCCGACTCGTTGCTATGCTACTTGAGATATAGCTCAGATACATCCCATTTCTCTGGGTCACCGTTGAGATGTTTCTACACTTTGATTGGAGTTGACTGTGTCATGTTCAAATGATTGGACATGATCTGTGAAACACATACCTGTCTATATACGATTTCACAGCTGTAACTGCATATCAGAGCAAAAACCGAGCCATGAGGTGAAAGGAACAGCTTGTTGAACCGAAAAACATGATTGTGTCAACTTCAAGCACAGATCTGAGAAAGGCTACAAAACAAATCTGCTGTCCTGAAGGTTTCCGAGAGTAGAGTGGCCTCCATAATTTTTAAATTGAAGAGGTTTGGAACCACCAAGAATCCTCATAGAGCTGGCTGCCCAGCCAAACTGAGCAACTGAGGGATAAGGGCATTTGATAAGACAGGTGACCAAGAGCCATGTGGTCACTCTGGGTAAGCTTCAGAAATCATAAATAGAGATAGGAGAAACTTGTGTTAGGACAACCATCACTGCAACACTCCACCAATCTGGCCCAATGGCAGACTAAATATACACATGAAAGCAAGACACATGAAAACCCATTTGGACTTTTGAGAAAGTGAAGACTTATCATTAAATATTTTTTCCTATCTTTATACTATTAAGCTACAATTCCAGGGAGGGACTACTCTGTACTGAAGCAGTATATCTGTCCTTGTTTCTATAAGTTATACCTATTATCTGTATGGATTGATGCATTATTTAACTGGGGGCTTGGATGACATCCTTCTGATACTAAGCTTTATCATGTTATAAAGCTGTGACTACCTGTAAAATATGTTCCTTTAAGCCATGTCAGTCCATTGAAGAAAGTTTGGACTTGTTTTCACAGTTTTTGTCACATCCTCACAGGACACGTGCGTGCCGCAGCTTAGTACACTGTCCCCCCCTGACCAGTTCGCTGGTGTTCCATGACATACATAGAATGACAATCATGTGTCAGTTTGGTTTACTATATATCTAGGTATGAATGTGTATTAAGTTCAGTATCAATACGTTGTATCATACAGGCTTTGTATAAGTGGTTAATCCAATAAATTGGTTCATTATGTGTGGTTGCTCTACATAGCCACACTAACCCTCGTAATTCCATTGGATATTTTTGTACTTAAACTTAAGTAACATACATCCCATACCAATTACAGTGCATGGGAGTTTGAAACCTTGGCCTGTATCAATAAATCCACTACTGGAGACCATATCTCCAGAAGGATATTGATACCTTAGAGAGAGTTCAGAGAAGGGCTACTAAACTGGTTCATGGATTGCAGGATAAAACTTACCAGGAAAGGTTAAAGGATCTTAACATGTATAGCTTGGAGGAAAGACGAGGCAGGGGGGATATGATAGAAACATTTAAATACATAAAGGGAATCAACACAGTAAAGGAGGAGACTATATTTAAAAGAAGAAAAACTACCACAACAAGAGGACATAGTCCTAAATTAGAGGGGCAAAGGTTTAAAAAATAATATCAGGTAGTATTACTTTACTGAGAGGGTAGTGGATGCATGGAATAGCCTTCAAGCTGAAGTGGTAGAGGTTAACACAGTAAAGGAGTTTAAGCATGCGTGGGATAGGCATAATGCTATCCTAGCTATAAGATAAGGCCATGGACTAATGAAAGTATTTAGAAAATTGGGCAGACTAGATGGGCCGAATTGTTCTTATCTGCCGTCACATTCTATATTGGGCTCCTCCTCGTGGTTGCATTTCTAAAATATAGTTTTCCTTATTTATTAGAGATAGGATTTGAAGTGTTTTCATAAATACTAGTTAGTCACTTGGGTTTTTGTTTAGTTATTCCTTCAATCATCCATTACAAATACCCAAGCAACACACTCCCACATTTTTTGAGAGAGTGCATCTTGTTTTTTGATTACATATATATATAAAACTATATTTGGGATTAAGCCCTGGGACACCCCATATTGTGTCCCTTTGTTGCACTGAATGTGCCGTTTTTGGCACGATTCAGTTATTTCTTCTTTTTTTGTTTATACTTACAGTCACCACAGTCATTCCCCATACACCGTCTTACACACACCTCACTAGTTTGGCAGTTTTACAATTTCCATGGGTCCCCCAGACACATCACACCTGGTCTTCTCCTACAGAAGACGCTGGATGTTTTCATAGAGCTAAATCATGTCTTGCAAGGTGAAACTGGAAGGAGGTGCAGCAGGTGCATAACCCATTGGGGCCCAGTTAATTTGTTCCAAACCAGTATGACAGTCTACACTTGGAGGACCCCATAACGTCTACAGTGGGCTGTTGTAGTTATGGTATTTGGAATGCTCCTTTAACCCCGTAAGGACCAAACTTCTGGAATAAAAGGGAATCATGACATGCCACACATGTCATGTGTCCTTAAGGGGTTAATAAATATTCAACTTTTATAAAATTTGAAAAATAACATAGACAGAACTCCTGGGTGCACACCATAATGAAAATTCCTGCGCATGCCAAATTGTTCCACCATGCTCAAGCATTTAGCATTATCTTTTATCAGGTTAATTCCTACAATGTAGGCAGGGCCGGATTAACATAGGGGCTGATGGAGCTGCATGCGCAGCTTTTTTACACACTACTCTTAGGTTTGCCACCTGAATGGTATTTTAATTGTTTGCCACCTGACTTGTATTTGAGGCTGCCTGGCCGTGCCAGTATTGAAGTAATACCGGCAATACAAATGCAGGTATTTTTCTCAGAATAAATGGAGATTACTCTGCAATACCAGCACCGGCCAGTAGGGGGTCACTGTGTGTGGAGAGAGGCAGGGATAGGAAGTTACAGCATATCCCTGCCTCTCTCTACTACTTGCTGATCCGTGGGGAGAGTCCAGACAGCAGCTCTACAACTCAGGTAAGAGAGGGATGGGGGGGAAAGGCAGCAGGGACACATGGGGACACTGAAACACTAGGGGACACACGGGGACACTGAGACACTGAGACACTAGGGGACATATGGGACACTGAGACACTAGGGGACACAGACACTAGGGGACAAATGGGGACACAGACACAAGGGGACACTGAGACACTAGGACACATGGGGACACAGACACTGGGAGACCTGGAAACACTGAGACACTTGGGAACACTGGAAAACATGGGGACACTGAGACACTAGGGGACACTGAGACACTAGGGGACACTGGGACACATGGGGATGCTGAGACACATGGGGATGGTGAGACACATGGGGATGCTGTGAGACATAGGGACATTGGGAGACACTGAGACATTGGGACATGGAGACACTATATCCCCATTTCTCCCAGTGTCCTCATGTCCCCCATCCAGTGTCGCTAGTGTCTCAGTGTCCCCAAGTCTCCCAGTGTCTGTGTCCCATGTCTCTCAGTGTGCCTAGTGTCCCCATGTGTCCCAGTGTCCTTATATGTTCCAGTGTCCCCATGTCTATGTCCACAACTGTCCCCATGTCTCCCAGTGTCCCCAAGTGTCCGTCTCCCAGCCAGTGTCCCTAGTCTCCCAGTGTCTGTGTTCCCATGTCTCTGTGTCCCCAAATGTTTCAGTGTCCCCATGTCTCCCAGTGTCTGTGTCCCTAGTGTCTCAGTGTCCCCATTTCTCTCAGTTTCCCTAATTGTTTCAGTGTCCCCATGTCTCTGTGTCCCCATGTCTCTGTGTCCCCAGCAGGGCCGGACTGGGGATGCAAAGCAGCCCTGGAAAAAAAATCTATGCCAGCCCCATAAGTCAATGCGACATATATTGTCGCATGTAATATGTAAAGCTATGTCTTGCCACCCCAGATGATTGAGTAATATATATATATATATATATATATATATATTTCTATATATTGCTTTTTCTAATATAAAATATTGGTCCTTTCAGAGTAAAACGTTTAATTATACAGTAAGCATACTCACATGCCGACACAGACAATCTCACTGACACGCACAAGCTCATTGATACACAGCCTCATAGACAATCTCACTGATATACATAAGCTCATTGACATAAAAACACAAGCTCACTCACTAGCAGACACACACACACACATACATGCGAGCAAGCTCACTAGCAGGCGCACACACACACAGCTTAATGTAGTGGTTCTGGTGTCTATAGCCTGTCCCTGCAGGCTTTTCAATGTAAACACTGACTTTTCAGAGAAAAGGCAGTGTTTACATTGCTTCCAAGTGACACTTCTAGTGACCGTCACTCAGACGGTCACTAGAGGTGCTTCCTGTGTCAGTGAGTAAAAACACTATTTTTAAAACACACACACCATGGCAGACACACACACACATAACACGACAGACACACACACACACACACCATGATAGACACAAACGTGACACAGACACACACACACCATGACACAGACACACACAGTCTATGACACAGACAAACACACCATGACACAAAGTCCATGACACACACACCCACACTATGACAGATAGACACACACACCATGACAGACAGACACTCGCACACCATGACAGACACACACACCATGACAGACACACACACCATGACAGACAAACGCACACCATGACAGACAAACGCACACCATGACAGACAAACGCACACACCATGACAGACAAACGCACACACCATGACAGACATACACACCATGACAGACACACACACGCACACCCTGACAGACAAACAAACGCACACCATGACAGACAGACACACACACCATGACAGACAGACACACACACACACCATGACAGGCACAAACAAACACACACACACCATGACAGACAGACACACACACAAACACACATGCATACACTGACAGCATTACACATGTGGGTGATTACCTGTGGGTGATTGGCTAGGGGGTCATGCAGGGCAGAGAGCTGGGAGCGCTGTCGGCCGCAGAAGGTGCTGGGAAGGCGGCCACGGAAGGAGCTGGGGAGGCGGCCGCGGAAGGAGCTGGTGAGGCGGCCGCGGAAGGAGCTGGTGAGGCGGCCGCGGAAGGAGCTGTTCTGGCGGCCGCGGAAGGAGCTGTTCTGGCGGCCAAGGAAGGAGCTGGTGAGGCGGGCGCGGAAGGAGCTGTTCTGCGGGCGCAGAAGGAGCTGGGGAGGCGGCCTCGGAAGGAACTGTTCTGGCGGCCGCATGGGAAGCTGTGCTGTCTCTGCTCCCCCGCCCTCGAGCGCTACTGAATGAGACCGGGGCCAGAATATGACGTCATATTCCGGCCCCGGTCTCATTCAGTAGCGCGCTGGGAGCAAAGGCAGCACAGAACAGATCCTTCTGCGGCCGCCAGCAGACCCAGATGTCTGCCCGGCCCCAGGTGCCGACGGCCCACCGGGAAATTTCCCGGTGTCCCGGTGGGCCAGTCCGGCCCTGGTCCCCAGTATCCTAGTGACATGGGGACACACTGAGACATTGGGACACTGGGAGAAATGGGGACACTGAGACACTGGGAGACTAGGGGACTGGGCGACATGGGGACACTGACACCGTGATACATAGGGACACTGAGACACTGGGTGGCTTGCGAGACTGAGACACTGGGAGCAATCCATCTATACAGCAGAATCAAACTGTGAGTAGTTTGTTGGTGATTTTACAGAATTTTCTCTGATGTCACTCCTTGTGATTATGCAAATGATTAAGGCTGGTATTTTTTTCAAAGAAAAGTGGCAACCCTAACTACTCTTCACATACTCTTGCTTAAAGGAGCACTATAGGGTCAGGAACACAATCATGTATTTCTGACCCTATTATGTTAAAACCACCACTCTGGCCCCTTCTTGCCTCCCTTAGTATAGTAAAATATAACTTGTGTTCAAGTCTGCAGCTGCTGGCTCTGCCTCTGAACTGACTGTCTGCTGACATCATCAGAAGTGGTGGTCTGAGCAAATTACAATACTTACCCATTGGATTGGCTGAGACTGTCAACTAGGCAGATCAGGGGCAGAGCCAGCACAAGTCCAACATAGCCCTGGCCAATCAGCATCTCCTCATAAAGATAAATTGAATCAATGCATCTGTATGAGGAAAGTTCAGTGTCTGCATGCAGAGGGTGGAGACACTGAATGGCAGTGCTGCACAGTAGGCAGTACTGTCCCAGGAAGAACCTCTAGCAGCCATCTAAGGAGTGGCCAGTGGAGTTATTTTCTCTGAAAAGACAGTGTTTACTGCAAAAGGCCTGAATGGAATGATTCTACTTACCAGAACAAATACAATAAGCTGTAGTTGTTATGGTGACTATAGTGTCCCTTTAAATTTGGAAGCTTAAGAGAGATGTATGGGAACAAAACCTGTGTGGACTGGCTGAAAATGAAATTAGTTTAGGTAATGCAGACGTTGGTCTCTCTAACATTGTGGCATGTTCCCTTTCTTCTACACTCACTACAAACACATTTTCTCTGTCTCAGACTATATACCAAGAACTTCTGCCTGCTAGTAAGAAGGTAAGGAGACAAGTGGACATGTGAGTGCTAGGGGACAGTCCTTAGAAAGCATGGAGTGAGCGCATCATTAGAAGCATTTATGTCAAGCTCAGGGTGCTGCCTGCATAGTATGCCCTTAGTTGGACAGCCTGCAGGATTGGCGAGCAGCCTGACATGCATTCATGCCAGGCTGACCTTCCAATTCTTTGGACAGATATGCCCCCTTTTTGGTGTTAGGGGTTATGGATTTACTTAAAAGATGAAAGCATAAATTAGAGAGAGATTAGCATAGAGTATGGGTTTTCTTATATCCCCATCCTATGAGTTTCCCTCCAGCACCATCTCCATCAGATACATGACGCTTGGGAGGTATGAGTGTTTTAGTGTTTTTGGTCAATAAGATTCCGTAATTAGGCCCATCATAATTGTCAGCACCAGGCCCAGTGTGCTCTTAATCCGGCCCTGAATGTAGGTGCCTATAATGTCACTTTAACAGCTGCTAACTGATGCTTTTTCAAAACAGCCCAGTAATTTGATTCAATTATGATGCATATATATATATATATTCTTGCAAAAACACGATATGTACGTAGACATACATTTTGAAATTTTGACACATGTGCGCCACACATACATACACCCCTGTGCACACTTGCACTACATGCTAATATGCACCTACATTCACAAACAGATACCTCCCTGCATTAATAAACCAAAATCCAAATAAACTCATGCATACACTCCAAGAGTACACAAATACAACATACATTAATGTGTATACTGTATATACAAAAAAAGAACATGCATTCACACTGACAATACATAAAACTGCAATTGACCCTGGGTTGATGTAGTACAGGGATGGGCAACCTTTGACACTCCAGATGTTTTGCACTACATCTCCCATAATGCACTTACAACCATAATGCTGGCAAAGCACCATGGGAGGTGTAGACTGCAACACTTGGAGTGCAGAAGGTTGCCTATCCCTGATATAGTAGATTATTCTTCCTGGCACTCGACAACATAGAATACACCCTCATATTTGTTTGCATCTTTTACACTACAATGTAGTCAGTTAAAACCATCTAACCGTTACTAGATATTCGTGTTATCCAACAGGTTGCCATCGGACGCTACACTAAAACTGCTAAGGTTTTGTGGCATTGTGATACCCAACGCTCAAGCAATATCAGAAAATAGAAATTCTGCAAAGAATGTTAAAAATTCAGTTTTTTCTTACCAATGCTTGAAGAATTTAGTCCACGGAAAAAATAGTTCCTTTGTGTCTCCACTAGGTGGCATCGGAGTTTAGTATGTGTTACGACATCCTCTGTAGAGCAGTAGTTCCTTATTCATAGTTTTGAATTAATATTTTTAGGCTGTCAATCCCGAAGAATGTCATACATTTTAAAGCTACCCTTAATATACAAAAAGACGACGTGAGGGGAACTTCTTTAAAACTTTCATTTCACTCTGCCTCTTCATAAGCAGTCCAGTGTAGAACGTTCCACGGTGAAAGCTTGCAAATACAGGACTCAGAGCTGGAACTGTCACATTGATTATTTATGGTCTGGTAATTTATTTTACCCTGCTTTCATAGGATGCACAAAAATTAAACACATGATGATACAGTAACAAAAGTTTGTTGACACAGACAGGACAAACAGAGATGATCACATTGGTGTGCTAAACAGTGCTAATTGCAATCATAGACTTTGCATTTGCACGATTTTACTGGGATATGACATACTCTAGTATTACAAATAGAACGTTACCATTTAAGTAAAAAAAACTATAAACAAGGGTATCAAGCAAGCAAATAGAACATTCAATAACGACGGTAAAAACAAATACAAAACATGAAATTTCACAATGGTATTGAAAATCTGTTTACTTTTTATTTTGTTTATTTATATTTATCCATGCGGTGTGCAGTTTGGGTAATGGGCAACGGGAGCAACAGTCCAGATGAAGAACAAGTACTGATATTTTTTTACATCAAATAAGTTGGGATGATTGGAGTTACTATGAAGGAGTTATATGTTTTTTTCAAAGCCATGATGAAAACATTTGTATGAAGAAATGGTGGGAGCCTCCATGGTATCATTTGAATAATTTCTGGCCTTCATTTGTGATTGTAAGTACTCCTCTATACGCTCACCCAGAGGTGAAAATAAAGCAGAGAGGGCCCTGGTGCCTGGAATTTTTTATTGCCCCCTCCCCCGAAGCATAAGGGTGGCCAAAAGGTAGATCCTCAACCATCGTAAAATCTCACAATGCTTTGCCAGATGGGGATCTACCATTTGCCCTTTCTCGCGGCATGTATTTGTGACCAGTGTCTGTGTGTTTGAATGTTTTTGTATGGACTATGTGCATCAATGTAGCTGTGTATTTGTGTGTAGTGTTGGCATTTGAATGCAAGGGTATGCTGGCATTTGAACGTATGGTTGTGTTTGTGCGTGATCTTGGTGTTTGATTGAAGAGGTGTGCTTGGGTGTATTGTTGGTGTTTGAATGCCGGAGTGTATTTTTTTGTAGTGATGGAGTTTCAAAGCTCAAATGTATGCACATATATAAATTAATTGCCAAATACACACAATTACACATACACACAAAACAACATACTGCCACACACACTGATGCGCAAATACAGACTAGGGATCTGCATGGGCCGAAAATTTGGTTCGGTTTTGGGACTTCGGCAACACGGCACTTCGGACATTCGGAAGCAATTTTAATTCGAACCAAAACGAATTGCACATGTCTAATACAGACACACTCCCACACAAACAGATACAAACACATGCACACACACTGACATACAGATACATATGTACATTGCCACACGAACACAGATACATACACACAGATACAACAGAAGGAGCTAACTTATGTTAGCTCTCCTGAACTAAGCAAAGTCAAATGATAAAAAATACGAGACCAAATACTAAAATTCTGACAGGATGAGCTGAATCGTCGACTTGATGTAATTTGGTTGACCGAGCTACATTTTTCTGCCATGCACAAATCTAATTTCTTTTAAAGCGTCTTGTGCAAAACTTTGTGCAAGAGTCATTAAATATTAATGACTCTTTCTCAACTCATTGAGTGGTCATTGAATATTTAGTCCGTGTATGTATGAACTAGTGAGATACATTGTATATTGCATGTGACATCATGAAAGGGGAGGAGCCATTATCATGGGTCTCATACATATGGAACATGTCATCCAGTAATCATACACATGCCGAAATAAATTATGCATATTACATAATTAAAGGAAATACATCACCCTAATTATTAAAACAGTATAAACAGTACTGTTTCCATAGCTTTTGGGTGCTGGAGAATGGCTTCCCTGGGGTCCACTGGCTACAGGAGGTAATGGCTGAGGTTGATGGGAGTCTGTATTCAGGCTCTCTCCATGTTGTCATTTTCGTCCTCCTGTCTCTGCGTCCTGCGCAACACTGTGTACACTGGAAGGAAGTGACCTCACTTTTTCTCAGGACCGAACTGCAGATTAATCAGTGACCCAGTCCAGTGTGCTATTAAAGGGCCAAGGCTTCTGATAGGGTCCCTGATCAGAGAACCTCATCGGATGGATCAAAGTGTGAGGTCCACCCAATTGGCCGCACCCGCAGTAGCTCCACCATTGAACTCACATTAGTGGAGGCATTATTACTCTGATTTTTTTTTTTTTTTTTTTTTTTTTTTTTATAAATTCTTTATTTTTGAAGTGCAGTGTTACAAATATAGGTAAGCCTTGATAAGACATGAACATGAACAACGTTCCTGCATGAAAATCTGCACTTATTTTTTCTTTTCTTTTTTTAAACAGGGTGGTAGACACTGTATATACAATCAGGCAGGGTGTACAAGAGTAGTCAACTTTGGGTACATAAGCTTAGTGTGTGTGAAGTTGATCTTCAATGTCTGGGACATATGAATAAGGGAACAGGCTGCAAGTGCTTATGCTATAGCGACCCTTGTATAATGTGGGGCAGGGGAGTTAGCCATGGCAAGTGTTGGTTGCATAACTACAGCACCTTATCTTCTGGGCTAAGATGTTCTGGCGCGTAGTACTCAGTGCTATAGGAAAATTTTGAGTGTACAGGGTACAAGACATGTGGTTGCGCAGCTGCTAAATGGTAGAGACAGGTAAAGCTCCTTGTGGTGATTTATCAGCAGTGTGATAGTGTACAGGTGAGTTGGTTTGCCTCAGGGACTAAAAGCGTCAACCCATGTCAGGTAAGCTGAGGTACACGTTTGAAGGCCACGGCCTCTAAGACCAGCTCTCTAGTATACAGGCTCGGGGTGTGCACATGTTATGCTGAGGTGGGCGTAGCGACTTGGTTGGCATTACATCTTCCAGGTATGAGCTATAAGGTGACGTAGTAGTTTGGTGAGGTGAGCTTGGGTCTGGGTGCCTGGTTTTGGGTCCCCGGATTAACGGGCAGAGACATTACAAGGCCACTATGTTTTAGGGCTCCTTAACCCCGGAGTCCTGGGGGGGGAACGGAGGGGGAGGGGATTGTGGATCTTGGATAGTGTCAGGTCAGAGGACACAATCTACAGTGCGATTCGTGTGTTCGCCTGATAGGTGTGGGCCGTCCGCCGACTAGGGCATAAATGCAGAACTGGCAAACAGATTATGTACAAAATTATACACTCCCGGTGGTGGATATTGCACTAGGCAGTGTAACGGAAACATCAATAAGTCCAAACAAAATTAGAAACACCAATAAGTCCAAACAAACAAAAGAACCAGCCGGCATATCCGTTGGTTCCTTATGGCGGGGAACCTTTCCCTATCAAGTGCCGGTTGGGTGCATGGTACTGCGTCCTGCTGGGGCCACCGGCTCCGAAGGGGTAAACGGTGTTATGTTGGCGACATCCCATCGGTGTGTCGTGTTGCTCCTGGCGCCTGCCTCTGGGTGAATGCCTAAAGCTTGAAGAAATTGGGGTGCGTCTTCTGGCGTTGTCAGTTTGTGGGTTTGCCCGCTTTTGGTGGCAATTAGCGTGCGGGGGTATCCCCATTTATAAGGAATGTCCGCCGCCCTCAATTGCGTTGTGGTGTCTTTCAGCGTTGCCCGCCATTGCAGCGTCTGGCGGCTCAGGTCCTGGTAAAATTGTAGGGTATGACCATCGAAAACATACGGGGTCTGTCCTCTGACTGCACGGAGGAATCCGTCTTTGTCTGAGCGGGATTTAAAGCCCATTATGACATCCCTTGCGGAGGCTGGGGCGTTGTTTGGGCGCCCTGGTATGCGGAATAGGCTGTCTAGGGTCAGTCCCTTGGCCTGTTTGGTTGGCAGGGCGGCTTGTAGCAGTCGCTTTATGAGGGATGGCAGTTCGTCTGCCGTCACCGTGTCAGGGATCCCCCTCACCTTAACATTTCTCTGTCGCGCCATATCTTCTAGTTGCCCTACTCGGGCGTTTAGCTGGGAGCATGTGGTTGTGAACTCGAGCAGTTGTTTTGTCGTGGAGTCTTGTCGGACTCTTAGGTCCTGGACCGCATCTTCCGTGGCTCTCATGCGGCCTGTGAGTGTGCTCAGCTCTGTTTTGAGGCCTGACAATTCAGCCGTGAAGAATGCTTTAAGGTCAGTCACCATACCTGTCAGGTCGGCCTTAGTGGCTAGTGGTGGTTCTGACTGCTTTGATGGAGCTGCTTGGTGCTTCCTTTGGGGTGTCGGGGTCGGCATATCGCTCAGGTATTCATCCTCCGATGCAGATAGTGACTCCATTCCCATGCTGTGAAGGACGTCCGCCATTTTGGGCCTGCAGGCCTGGGACAGGAGTTGCCCGATGTCCCGTGTATGTTCCGCGGGCGACCCTCGGGGTTTTCGGGAGTGTTTCCCCATGTTGTGCTGGGTCTTTTGCAGCCTTTCCCCGGCTTGTGGAGGTATTTTTAATGGGTTTCGTGGCTATTTGGGCCGTGTAATGTCGGAGCTCAGGTTTCCTGCGACCTGCCGGCTCGGCTGCTAGCTCCGCCCCTATTACTCTGATTTTTCTGCTCCTCATGGGTAGACTGTATCTCTATTTGTTTGTCAGTTCTGTAGCAAACAGTATAAAAATCCAATTACTTTTAATGGTTATTACTCCAGTTTAGCACTTTGAGTTTAATACTTTGAACTTTAGCTTAATGAAACTTAAAGGAACACTCCCACCTAACTTCAGCCTGGTGGTGGTTACTGAAGTTTAAAGATTGTGGGGTACTGCTCCCCCTGAATTCTTGGTCTCTACCCATTTAACCCTATGATATGCCATGCTCTATTCAGCGGTTGGGTCTACTGAATAGCGGGTGTCGCCGAGCTCCCACCCATGAGCAGCTGTGTGAGGTTATTGATTAAATAAATAGAGCGATTTAGTGTCCCTTCCAGCCCTCACCCATAAGTGGTAGGTGGGAGCTATTGTAAAAATAAAGTGGTGTGAGGGCGGGGCCGGGACCTGAAGCGGAGCAGACGCCATTACAGCGAGCTCCCACCTTGAAAAACAAAATCTGCAAATATCTCAGAAAATACCCACCATCCGAACCGGAGCAAGCCAGAACAGAGTCCAGGTCCCCACACCGAACCGGCAGATGCCTTTCCGGTACACTCCAAAGCCTGGGAGTACAAAACGCAGGCCTAAGGCCTACCACGCTCCGAGCTTACACGGCCTCGAGCAGCTACTCGGCGGGACCTACCTACTAGGTGATTCCGATCCGGAAGATGACTTTGACACATACGGGCAGGAGACTCCCGAACCCATGGGGAAACGCACACAGAAGGCTCACATGGGCTCCTCTACAGCACAGGACATTGGAACTTTGCTCCAACGACCAGTACAGCCCAAAACTACCGCCATGGCCCAAACAACATCCCACACACCGGCCCACTCATCAACCCAAACTGACACAGCACTCACAATGCCGGCAATGAACACTGCAACAGGAGACTCTAATTTTGCCACTAAACAGGACCTACAAAATTGGGTCAAAGATATACAGAAGACGTTGGCGGTGGATGTGGGACGCCTGAAAACCGACATGCACAATGTCACAGCGCGAGTCCAAACATCCGAACAAGACATCACGCACCTCCAAGCCGGCATGGCTAATATGCAAGACACAGTGCACCAACTGCAAGCCACACAGCATAACTTACTGCTGCAAATGTCCGCAATGGAGGACCGAGCCAGGCGAAATCACGTAAAAATAAGGGGAATACCTACAGAGATTCAGGCCACCGAACTGCCACACTACATCCGCAGACTCTTGGCAACCATCCTACCGCCGGCGGCCAACCAAAAATTCGGGCTGGAAGGCGTATATAGACTCCCGGCTTCCTCCAGGACACCTAACATGCCCGCCAGAGATGTTATACTGCGATGCGCCTCCACCCACGATAAAGCGCAGCTCCTGGCGGCAACCAAGGGTAAAACCCCTCTAACCTTCGAGCAGTCCCAGCTATCTTTTTACCAAGACCTTACCAGGGCCACGTTACAATGGCGCAAGACACTGTCACACTTCACAAGCCATCTCCGCACCCTGGGAGTGCCGTACCGATGGGGACCACGGAGATCCCTGATAATCCCCCACAACGAACTCACTCACACGGTCACATCGGGCGAGGAGGCACCAGCACTCCTGAAGAAACTTGGCCTACCAGACCTACCTGCCATCTTACCACCAGTGTCACAGCATGAGATGGGAGACCCAGCCACCAGCGTGCCGTTCATCCCACGAGACAGGACACCACCGAGCCCCCACACTTGACAACAACTGCCGGAGCGCTCGCAAGGACCTACGTTACTAGGCCGACATTGTGCGGCACAGGGCACTTCTCAACCCTCCCACACACTGCTCTAACCAACGACATGGCCGATGGACTGTGGGACTACAAGTTTGATATTTCTTTATTGTTGCTCTTTCCTTTAAACTATAGGTTAAACTTTATGTCTGTAACTCCAGCCCTGAAGGGTACAGGATGAGACAAGGCTTTGGGCCTGCGAAATGCACCGACACACTGCCGCTCCTCCTCCCCCCCCCCCCCGCCGCCCCCTTGGTTAGGGGTAATACACCATCGAAACCGCCTCTCACTAAATTGGTTTTCACTACCTGATCACAACATTATACCATGTACGTAACATACCACAACCACTAACCCCCTTGCACTCACGCTACTAACTTGAGCCTACATATAGACACGTAGGGAACCTAACACTAACACTCATAAGTTTCGTTACATTGTATGCTTAACCTCGCATGAGACCAGCCTCACATCCCACTCAACCATGTCTGCTATAACTGTTCAGCTGGTATACTCTCTGTTTCAGTCCGAAAAGTTCTTCTTTTCTTTCCTAGGTGGCTTATCGGAAAGCTTCAGCCTGAATATAGTTCAATGCAATGCTAATGAATACTGTTATTACCTAATTGCCTCACTAGTCTGTTAGCATACACGCTACTAACCTACACTTACTGGAAGTTCACATTATGACCCTCCACACTGGATATAGGCGATCCACTGACATACCTACCATTTTACCTTTTTGCTTAGCCTGAAAGTGTTAACTTAATTACATGCATGCTTAGAATATAAAAATGTACTGTTTCATGTTTGACATAAAAAAAATGTGCTGTATCAGAATGCCACTCATCGCTATGCCTTGTATATGCCTGCAGGAGCTGTTGTGGTCCGGCAAGTTTACTTGTATCCTATATGCACATACAAAAATAAAGAATTTAAAAAAATAAAGTGGTGTGGACATGCCATTGTTCACATCACACATTTGTGGCCCAGTAACCCCCACAGGGTGGATAGGGGTCATAAACTCTTAGCCACACCTCAACATTGAAAGTTATACCTACCCCCTCACCCTTATAAAAATTAGGTGGGTCCAATTAATTTGAAACCCTGTTAAAAAAAAATCATGCTTACCTTTAGAAAAAGGCCAAATAAAAATTGATAATAACCAACAAACCCATTAAAAATAAAGACCCGAAGTACAACACAAAAAAACAACAAAATGAATGCACGTTTTGAAAGTTTAGTACAAGCACATGGATTGGTTGGCTTCTCATATTCCAACTCCCCATCGTTAGGAGTCAAACAGTTTTACAACAATTTGATTTCTTACCTGGTGTCAGTCGGACACCACCTCCCCACCTCCACTACTTCCAACACAGAGCCAGAAGATCCTAAGCAGAAACTTCTGTTAGCTCCCCTTAACTAAGCCAAGTCTAAAGGCTAAAAATACACAACCAAATACTAAAATTCCGACAGGAATTAGATTCAATAAAAGGGTGTGAAAATGTGTCTCCTTATACAGCAATATCGATTTACATATATTTATATATATTTTGGAGCACAGTGGTAGGCTCATTTTCTGCATCCTTTTTGATCGCCAGAATAATTGTTCCTGAATTTTTTCATGGACAACATTCGGATGAGCTAAATCACTGACTTGATGTAATTTGGTTGACCGAGCTACATTTTTCTGCCATGCACAAGTCTAAGTCTTCTAAAGCACCTTGTGCACAACTTTGTGCAAGGGTCATTGAATATTGAATAACTCGTTGAGTGCTCATTGAATATTTAGTCAAAGTATGTATTAACTAGTGAGATACATTGTATATTACATGTGACATCATGGAAGGGGAGGAGCCATTATCATGGTACTCATACATATGGAACATGTCATCTGGTAATCATACACATGCCGAAATAAATTATGCATGTGACATAATTAAAGGAAATACATCATCCTAATTATGTAATTAAAAACAGTCAGGTGTTTGTATTTCCTCAAAAGTCATCAGCAATCTACTTTCTCTAAAGGAATATCAAATCATTTAAAAGAGTTTATTATCTAATAAGTGTATCCTCTAACTAAAGTAAGAATCCAAAGTGAATTGCAAATTTAAAGGTTAAAATAGCCAAACTGGAAAAATTGTCTAAGCCTTCAGTTCGGCTACTTTGGCCTTAAATTAACTTTATTGAATAACTCTTTTTAGTGTTCAGTCATATGTGGTGCTTGTATGAAAAGTAATTTACTAATTCCTTTATTCCCCTAAAAATGTTTAAAACCACTACAATACTAAATGGTTCTTGAGTTGTATTTCTGCTTACTTATAAATAAAGTTCATCATTACTGCAAAGTAATTTTTAGTACTTGCATTTTTCTATTGTTATTTTAGGTTAATGTATTCCACATATTTGAAAGGGAAACTATAGTGCCAGGAAAACAAAGTTCTTGTCCTGGCACTATAGCTCCCTATAGTGCGCCCTTCCGTTCCTGTGGTGCAGAAGGAGTTAAAAACCCCTTCTGTCACTTACCCCAGTCCAGCGCCATGTCCCTCGGCAATGGCCCGGGTCCTCCTCTGCTCCTTCCCCTCCCGACTCAAGACCTAATGTACATGTGTGGCAATGGCCACGCTCGCATTAGTGCTTCCCCGATAGGACAGCATTACACAATGCTTTTCTACAGAAATTGGGGTGACACTGAAAGTCCTCATGCATAGCGCGAGAAGGAGGTTCGTCAGTTAGGTGACCAAAAGTCGCTTAACCACGCAGAGGTCCCTCTAGTGGCTGTCTGGTAGACAGCCAGTGGAGGTGGAGTTAACCCATAAAGGTAAGAATTGCAGTAAATTAATAAATGCAATAATTATCTTTACTGGTTTAAGAGACGTAGAAATACGCACCCAGACCATTTCAATGATCTGAAGTAGTTATGTCCCGAACAGTTCGCCATGAACCGTTCGCTGGCGAACGTAGCTTGTTCGTGGCGAACGCGGCGGGCGAACATATGCAGCGGTCGGTCCGCCCCCTATTCGTCATGGAGGTGGGAGGGTCTGGGAGGGAGGGTCTGCTGCTGATTGGTTGGAATGTGTCTGCTGACTGTGAGGTACAGGGTCAAAGTTTACTCAATGTTGACGAATAGGGGTGGACCGACCATCGCATATGTTCGCCCGCCGCGTTCGCCACGAACAAGCTATGTTCGCCGGCGAACGGTTCCCGGTGAACTGTTCGGGACATCACTAATCTGAAGTGGTCTGGATGCCTACAGTGTCCCTTTAATGTTTGCTTGTATATAACAAATGTCAGCTTTACCCACCCCTCTCTTTTACTTGTTCTTGCCCCTCTTAGCAGCTAATATATTAATTAAGTCGAAGTTCTTCACCAATAAAAATAAAAATAAAAAAAGAGAATTGTAATTTTCACTCAGCAATAGCTGCCCACCCTGGTTCCTTTTTTACTTTATAACAAACTTCTCCAGGTGCCTGAGATCTCACTCAATTACCTCTTAATTATCTGTTCATGTTACCACCGGCTGCAATTATCCTTTAATTCTCTGTGGCCATAACTTCCATGTCCCCCATGGTACCTCTTGCCTGATCTCTCCATTTTAACCATCAGATTGTCAGCTCTTTTGTTCTCTAGCTTTGTATAAGAGATCCAGTGGCTAGATTTCAGCTCACAAGCAAAGCGCTCCTTAACTTTTGTATTAGTCTGTGTACATTGTACTTTCTCTTTGCCCTGTTGTACAGTGCTGCAGACTATGTTGGAACTATAAATCTCAGCAATAATAACAAAGGGTGAACAATTAAAAAAAAAAAAAAAAATTAAATTTTTTTTTCAATATACCAGAACAGTTTTCTATTATCAGAATTGTTACTATGTCCTAATTGTATGTGCATGTAATAAATGTTAGGCTTAATTATTTTTTTTTATAAAAAATCACAGTCATATAGTCTTTAAAGTTATTTGTGAGGTCTAAACATTTCCATATTTTTATACATGCATAAACTCCTCTTATAAAGGCTTTTGTAAAGCAAAGGATCCCCAGACTGCGATTATAGAATAAAAAAAGATTTTTTTAAATCACCAATTGAATTTATTTAAAGGCAATACAAAGGGCTTACAGTAGGTGGCGCTTGTGATCAACAATGTTAAAGAACAAAAGTGAAGTATTGTTGTTGAAGCACAGACTGATTTAAAGGTGGAGACTCGCAAATCATTTTCATTCCAGCCCTGCTCAAACAAACTAGTAACACGACTGACTGTACTTCCTTCAAAGCAGTGCTTGAGCAGTTACTCGTAACAACCGTTTTATTCATTCTCCAGAAAAAGACAAAAAAAAAAGAAGTTCAGATCTTGGTAAGTGTAACTGTTTTGCTTTTTTTCAACTTTTCCTGCTCATTTATGTTTGCACAGTGTTTGCAAATGGCTTTTAAGATTTTAACTCCTTAAAGATCAGAGGTGTTTGATATCTTGATATGCCATTGGTCATGAAGAGGTTAACTGTGTGTGGGCAACCTCTCTCAAGGTCATGCTCAAAAATACATAATGTCCTGATTGATTTATTGTGTGTTTTGTATTATTAATTATTATTATTATATTATTATTTTGGGAAAGTGAGTGGTGGAAAAACTACCTACCAAGTTCCCTGATCTTCTGGAGACAGTCCCTAGCTGTGATAAACCCTTGTAGAAGTCTTTTTAGAGAGGATTTTAAACCGCCCCCAGTTACATGTAGATGGTGGTTAGCAATCTTTTATAAAGGGAATGTTAATTTAAAGATATTCTCAGCATTGCTTTAATGATAATAGCCGCATTGTGATGTTGCTGCCTGTAAAAATAGTTTCTATCCAGTTTTATTTTCGTCTGCTTAGTCCAAACCTGTTGTTTCGGATAATTATACATCATTTAAAGCCTGTGTGTGGGTTTGCTTTACTGCAGAATGATCATCATTGAAGACTGCTGCAGAGGAAGCTATATGTAATTACTAAAGAGGGCTATTGCTGTATAGCAGGGTTTTTTATGAGGTATTATCATATTATTTTTGGTTTATGACATGGTTTGGGTATTGTGGAACACTCATACGATGTGCATCTAGCGCGTGACCTGTTCTCACCCTATTTTCTATAAATGCATGTGGATACACTGCAGGGCACTCATGTGCAAATCACTGACTCCTACAGGTCGAATGGTTAATAAATATCTTTTAAAAGATGGGATAGATTGTCACTGCGTCTTAGTGTGTTGGGATAAATTCGCCAGGAGGAACAATTTAGTTGGTGGCTTAATTTTCGAAAAAAAAAAATTTTTTTTGTATTTTTATTTTTTTTTTTACATTTATTTACCTTTAATTCACTATTCAGTAAATTATTTGATCAGGCAAGAACCCCTGATTGGGAACTATTACGGTTTCTCTCCCTTGAGTGTTCCTCAGATTAGAGTAAAACCTGATGACGTATGCCTTGGCTGTCTCATTGCTTACATCAACTCGGAATTTCAGACCATGCTTACATGATGTGAATTTGCCCTTCACCAGTAGAGAGAATAGCCCTAATCTATCAGAAGACAATAGAAAATAACAACAACAAATGTTATTTTTGGACCATAGATTCCGTTATTGTGATTTGATCATTGTCCACTCCACTTTTGCCCTGTAAAATGTATGATAGATAAACTCAACTCACCTTGTTTCTAGCGCCAAGACTTTTCCGCTGCATAGGGAATGACCTCACCTCTCCGCCTCCCACGACATCACTGAGGAGGCAAGGCCTTCTCCCTGAAGGTCCAATACATTGCTCCTGATAGAGGAGCATTGGGGACCTAATGTGCATGTGTGGGTCCATTCAAACTTCCCAATAGGAAAACATTGTATCAATGCTTTCCAAGGGGGCATCACATGACCGAGTTTCATACATGACAGCCACTAAAGGTGGACTTAACCCTACTATGTAAACATTGCAGGTTTAAAAGGACAGGGACTCTGCATCCAAACCACTACATAGAGATGAAGTGGTCTGGGTGACTATAGTGTCCCTTTAAGTTTCCTCCTGTAGATAGGAAAGAGTTATATATTTTCTATATTGCAACGTTTCACTTGTTTGTTTTTTGTTTTTTTGTTTTTTTTTCTTCCATAAGTGAACACTCCATCCACTGAGGTCTGAAAGAGTTTTGCTTGGCAGTTTTTTTCCCCTCAGGACAGGTTCTTAGCTTTTTAGGGACCAGTAACTCTTGGGCATATATCTCAACATTGGTACTGTGACGTATTGATGGCAATGGAGGTGGTTCCACCAAAAATGCATATCAAACTGACATGGAGCTAAGCTGACAAGCCCCTCCAGACCCCATCTTTTGAAGTACAATGCCTGTATGCTGAATACGCAGTAATTTTATGTTTTAATGTGCTTACACTGCACTTCTTACAGACTTAAAAAAAATCTAGAGAGTAAAACCAAGATGGGGGAGAGGAGCCTGAATTCAAGACTTTTACCATCTGTTGGACCAGCGGGGGTTATTACCTAGGGGTCCTTTAAATGCAATCTTGGTGTAGCCGTGGTGTGTGATTCAGGTTAAGTCCTGGGCAGGGGGTTAGTGTGGGTCCTCTGGGGTAGTAATAGTTCCCGCTTACCGCCCGTTGCCCCGCTCTATGGTGGGTGCAGAACTCTTATCTTATGCTGCGTGTGGTCGGCCTCTGTGGTCTGTTTTCGTGCCCGGCTGGGTCCCTTGGGCGTGAGGTTTGTGTTTTCCCTCCCTGCAGAGGAGGTTTGTATCGGTAAATGTAGCGCCCTTAGGAATCCCGCCGGATCTTCGTGTGCCAATAAAGTGAGCACCGATTCTCCCTGTTGCACTATGAGGGTGCCCGATGTGCCCCATCTGTATCTTATCCCCTTGTCGCGGAGTTCCCTTGTCACGGGCATAAACCTCCGTCTCTCCAGGAGCACTGTGTAAGGTAGGTCATCATAGATCCGGACGGGGTTGCCTTTCACCATAGTGGTAGGGTTGTTTCTGGAGCGGGCCAGGATTGCACTTTTCGTGGATGTATCCCGCGTTACTGCTATGACGTCTCTTGAGGCGTCTACTGGTGCCGTCGGGGCCTTTCTAATTCGGAATGCCGCCGTAACGGGTGAGGCTGCTGCTGTGGGTCGCACTCCCAGTGTTTCTGCGACTGTGTTGGCAAAGCCTAGTATAGCCTCCATACCCACACTTTCCGGGACACCACAAATCCTAATGTTTTTCCTACGGTGCCTCGCTTCCAGCGAGGTGACCGTGTGTGTGAGCCTGCTAAGTTTCTGGGACATGGCCTCCATTTGGGCCTTCGCTTCTGTCAGCTCCTGATCTCTCTTCCCCTCCCTTGTTTCCACCGCACTGATCCGCGCGGCTATGCCATTAACTTCGACCAGCAGTCTTTTAATGTCCCCTTTGGTGGAGGGTGAAGTGTCGGAGTCGGAGTCTGAGTCTTCACTCGCGTAAACCTGGTTTGGGATCCCCGGGGGCCTGTTGTCATCTTCCTCCGGGGATTTGTCTGAGTAGCTGGAGTCTCGGGCCTGCTCGGGCGCCATCTTGGGCTGCGCCTGTTGTTGCGGCCTGTCGAAGGACGTGCGGATGTCGGGCTGTTTAGAGCTACCTGAGTGTGTCAGCTTGCGGTTTCTCCGTCCCATTTCTCTCTGTGGGGGTTCTGCTATGCACAGGTATACGTTTTGAGGTCTTTTATAATAGATCTTCATGGCTAAATATTGTTTTTTATCGATGGGGCCTGCAGGAGCTCCACATCAGCACGTCTGGTTGCTTGCTCGGCTAGCCACCATAAAAGTTATTTTTTAAATTCTATTCAGCCACTGGACAGCGCACTACTCATTTTGGCCCTTATCTACTCTAAAGGGTTACCCTCTTAACTGTCTGTCTTGTCCTCTATAACTGCATTTACATTTGCATTCTTCTACCACCCCCAGTCCACTAAATACAATACTGCACCATTAACTGTGAAAAAGGTTAGCTGTGAAAATGGAGTGTGACTGAGTCTACGCTGCGGAAGTGCCACTATTGGTAGACAAGCCCTAGAGGCATGCAGAGATAAAGTGGTCTTGGTACCTTTATTTTATTTTTATTTTATTTTTTAGTGGTCTTTTTAATAGAAGAAAATGAAAAAAGGCATATTTTAGAAATATCTCTCTGTGGTTAGCAGCTCAAATAAGCTGTCATGTTATAAGTGAAACGACATGCTTATCACTAGGCTGCAGCTGTTTGCAGTTGAATTTCTGGTGTGGTCACTTCAATACTAGGAGAGCAGGACTAAGAAAAGCTAAGGGAAAAAAAAAATATAGGGTTGATGGTGAACCATGTATTTGCTTTGTATTCTCTTTGTAACCCTAAAATAAAACATTCATTTTGGTATTAGAATGGTACAGCTGCTGCCTAGGCACGGACGTCCTCCATCTCTGACTATTTTGGCCTACATTTTAAAATTCACTACCTTTTTATTTATTATTTTATTTTATTTATTTTTTGCTTCAAATTCCTTACAATTCGAAGTTTAGTGAATAACGTGACAGTTGCAGATTTTTCTTCGCTAAACTATAAATTACCAGAAATGCAAGACTGGATGGCAAATGTTTGTCACAAATGGCAGAACTGGAGAAATTCTACCAAGTAACTTCCGTTTCCAGATCACTTATTCTGATGACTAGGGTACCATATCTTAGGAAACTTGTGGGTTACATGCCAGCAGGAATATTTTTTTTTTTTTTTGAAAAAAAAATTTGAATACACTTTTTTTTTTTTTTTTTTTTCTTTTCCTTTTTGTGAAGTGTTATAAACTGTGAAAGGGTTACTCCATCTGGAGTAAAATGTTTTATTTTATTTTTTTAAATCCTAATGTCCTATGGAGCATTAGTTATTTACGACCCCCCACTATTTATTTATTTAGTTCTCCTCTATATTTTCCATGTCCCACCCATCCTAAAGTCATGTCACTGCTTCACTTTGCAAGGTCCAATCATTCTTCTCACAAAGAAGCATTTGATTGCACCGATCTAAGAGGCTGAGCGCATTTGCACGCTCTGAGCCAAGGAGGGGAGAGAGTGTGGGGTAGACCAGAGAAATGCACAAGGAGTGGATAATTAAAAAGGGGGGGACACGGACATAATTCTCACAGTGCTGTCTGTAAGGGTAGCAGGAAATTACATCTGTCACCAGCACACAGTGCATGCTACCGACCGAGTTCATGTTTGTACAGATTTACCATTCGGCAGCCGGAATCAAAGTCCTTATGCTTCTCTTAGAGTCACTTACCCTGGGGGTGCAACTGGACCCCAGCAGAAAGTACAGATTGCTATATATAGACTGTGTTTCAGGCAGAAACTCTGTACATGTAGATTGCTCGCACCATGACCACTTCTAAAAGCAGAAGTGGTCAAGAAGCTTGGAGTAACACCCTTTAATTGCAAGTGTTCTCGGATCTGTGAGGATGATTGACACGGAGCTAAGATGAAAAGTCCAGTTACAGGCTAGAGATATGGGTTGCATTTTAATTTTATTTTTCAGACCTCAAATACATATTTGTTAAATATACAGATACATAGACATAATATTAAAAATCTTGTGTAGTAACTGTTCCCCTTTAAACAATACATTCCGTAATACAAATAACTTTTAGTATTCTTGCAGCACACTTTTATGTTACTCCAGTGGTAGTAGAACTATGGTAGACTGTTCATTCCTTAGATAATTTTTATTTATTTCGCCATTTTATGATATATGTATAATATATTATTATTTTTTTTTTTTTAAATCATTCGGGTTCCTGGTATAACCAATACTCTAGTCCAGACATAGGCAACCTTCGGCACTCCAGATGTTCTGGACTACACCTTCCATGATGCTTTGCCAGCATTATGGGTGTAAGAGCATAATGGGGGATGTAGTCCACAACATCTGGAGTGCCGAAGGTTGCCCATCCCTGCTCTAGTCTATGCTATTCGAGAATCTGAGGAATTTCTTTAAATGTGTTTCCTATTACATAGTAAGAGTCCTTCATGCATTCCTTTCTCTGCTTGGAGTCCTTATGTGATGAAACAGGGAATCAACAAAAACCTGGCCTGTATTGCTTCAAAGCATTCCCTATTAAAGTGGAACATGTTCTTGTTCTGCGTTAATGAAGGTCATCTAGCTAACGATCTGCCTCGTCTGTGTCATGAGTGCTTTACTTTACCTTTTTGCATTTATCTCCTAGATAATTGTATCTTAAAATAAAATGCCTATGCACCTCTCCTTACATCCGCATATGTACAGTTATTTTTGTGCTTTTTAAATAGTTTTAGAATTATGCAGTTTTACAGTTATTTTTATACCTTTATGTACTTTTAAGCGTGCTGGTATCCCTTTCTTCTTTTGCCAAATGTAATTGCCTCATAACACTCAGTGACTAATTAATGTTAAATATCCGCTATCTAAAATAACACAGTTAATAATGCTGTTTTACATGGGGTATTTGTATTCATTTATTTTCCTGGTTATTGGTGAAGGAACATTCCAAGCACCATAACCACTACAACACTCTCATCCAATGAGAAGTGGTCTGGGTGCGTTGTCACTGTCCCACATAGTCCTGCAGTGTAAAACATTGCGATGTTCGAGAAACTGCAATGTTTATATTTCAGTACTATGACTGTCTACCTGTGCCTCTAGTGGTTGTTTGGCTTTGTGAAATGGTGCTGGACGTCCTCACGCTCTGTTTGAGGATATCCAGGGTCAGAGAAAGTCCCATAGGAAAGCACTGAGGGAATGTTTTTTTTTCTTCATGGGATAGGCCTAATGCACATGCATCGATTGCCACGCAAGTCCTTCCATTGGATGAAGTTGCAAAAGACGAACCCTGACCCAACATCGAGAGACCACGGCGCTGGATTTGGGGAAGTAAATAAAGGGTTATTTAACCCTTTTATATTAAGTGTGTGTGTGTGTGTGTGTATATATATATATATATATATATATATATATATATATATATATATATATATATATATATATATATATATATATATATATATATATATATATATATATATATATATATAAAACTGTCCAGACTCTGGCACTCATAATATATATTTCTCTGACTTTATCCTTTTCCGGTTTATTCATTTTATTATTTATTTTGTTTATGGTGCAGGGACTGACTAGCACGTTGGTGTTAGGACAAACTACAGCTGACATTCTAAAGGCATGAAAAGCATCATGGGAGTTGTAGTTTTACAACATACAGGGATCTACCTTTTGGGCAGCCTTGACTTAAATAGACATGGTGCTTGGAGCAACCCTTAAAAAAAACAATAAACATAAACTAGGCAATACAGGGAGTTCAGTGAACCATGATCTAGGTAAGAATTATATCGAACGATCGGAAGAAAAAGTCACCCCCAATGAAGAGGATCCAATTGGAGAAGCCCTAAATGAACTTCTAGTGAAAATAAATAGAATGAAAATACCTAAGTGAACCTAAAGATGGATACAAATAACTACAAATTCTTCAGTATACAGGTTAGCATAGGGAGTACTGGGATAATCCTTCATTAACGTGTGTGTGTGTGTGTGTGTGTCAACTCAACCTAACTGTTAATTAAACAGGAGATCGAGTTGGCTTAGTAAGCAAAAATAATTAATCAAATACAAATAGGTTACAACAGTAACAAATATCTCTATCATATGCATTACAGAGGCAGAAAAACCTCTTGCTTATAAGAGATGTTATTAAGCTAGCCATGACAAAATAATAAACCCTATCCATTGAAATGAATAAAATAGATACAAAAATAATCAATTTTATAACATGACAGGAGGCTTCATATTTGCTTAAGTCTCTCTTTACTTGAACTCCACAGCAGCACATTAACATAGAGAGATAAACACCAAAGACAAAAACATAAGGTATCTATATAAGGCTCCTCCTAAGCCACCATTTCCTCTTTCTTTGCTGCTCCGCAGAACAGTACAGGTCAGAGTACCACTGCCTCCTATTTTTATGGGTGGCTGTGTGTTTTATTACTGTATACTTAGTGTGTTTATTCTATAACTTTATTACAGTTTGTTTATTGCTATTTTTATGTGTTTGTGGCTTTTTCTTCTTTGGCAGTTTTCCCTATCTGCCGTTTTCTTGCCTTTGTTCCTCCTAATTTGTGTTGTGCGTTTGGGACCCTTTTTTGTTTTCGTGTCCCTTTGCCTTTAATATTTTTCCGGTTGCCGGGAAGCGGTCACCCGACCGCCTCCCGTGCCGGCTGTCGGGCCCCGGAGAAAGACTCCGGCGGCTCCACTTGCTGGTTCCCACCCGCCGCCTTTCGGCGCCGGACGGGAATCCTCTTTTTTTTCTCCCCTGTCGCTCCCCTGTCCCTCCCGCGTCCCCGCTCACTCTCCTACTCGGGCGGCGTGGGGAGGGATCAGGGAGCCTCTCCGTTGCCTCTTGGCCTCGTGTTGCTCTGTCCGCCCTTCCCCCGCGGCCGCATGGTCGGATCCGGGGGTGCGCGGCTCTCGGCTCGCTCTGCCTTAAAGGTGCAGGGCCTCCTTTTCTTTTATGTGTTTTTTGCTGTCTCTGTGCCCATCGTTATATTGCAGGGTGTCATTTTTGAGCATAGAACTCAGAGCTCCATCAGCTGTTCCATGGCCATTTGAAACAGGTAGCCTTCTGGAAGACTCACATTTCATTCTATACCTACATAACCTGTTAATTTTGTTGAATGTGTAATGTTTTTATATTTCGTGACTATTATTTAGTTTTATTATTTTCAATGTATACATTTTCATGTCTTTGTAACTATAGCCTGTGCTAATCATGCAAAGTATTTTATCACCTTTGTCTTTGTCCATCATGTTAAGTTAGTTTAACCAGCTCAGGCCCATATATCTTTCTTGTTCCTTGTTTAATGGTTTTATTTCCCTACTTAAATACCTCTGTCTTATCTCTGTAATTCTCAATCTTAGCTTTTGTTTTTCCTTAAATGACCTTAAATCAAATGTCCATCTATGTACCCCCCCCCCCCCCACTCTCTTAGCCCATCTGACCCTAATATACATCTCTCTCCCACAGTCTGATTTTTAAACATACCAAGCCCAGCATAGAACTCAGAGCTCCATCAGCTGTTCCATGGCCATTTGAAACAGGTAGCCTTCTGGAAGTTATCATACACCATGGCATGCTGTGTTCCTGTAACTTATCTGCTGAGTGCTGGTGGAGAGTTCTAAAAAATAGCCCTCCTACCCCCAACTCACAAAATTATAAAGTATCCCATTCACTATGTGCCCAAACAAAAATTATGTCCAAATTCCTATTCCTTATGTTACTCGCCCTTGCAAATGATGTGGAGTCTAACCCAGGTCCCCCAGCTAATTCTAGTCCTAATCTCCCCACTAAAAAAGGCCTCTCTTTTGTGCACTGCAACATCCGTAGTTTACTCCCTAAACTAGATGCACTGCAAGCCTGGTGTTCCCATTACAAACCACAAATCATTGTGCTCTCAGAATCTTGGTTAACAACTAAAATACCAGACACCGCCATTGCAATACAGGGGTATTCATGTTTTAGAAATGACAGAGCAAAGAGAGGAGGAGGCATTGTTATTTATGTTGACAATTCCATAAAGTTTACCCCTTTACAAAACCTTAATCCTCCTGCAACCTTTGATTTCCTCTCTGGCACAATTGAGATCCCGTGCAGTAATTCAATCATTGTTGCAGGAATCTACCGCCCACCTAGCTCCCCTGTGCATACTCTTTCTGACATAGCCCATCTCCTTAGTGAAACCATTGCTCAAAACCCTAAAAGTGAACTGTTGGTCTTTGGAGATTTTAATATTGATTGGCTGAATCCTAAAAATAATAGTTCGTGCACGCTTTTTAAGACTTTGCAGCTAACGCAATTAATCTCCTCCCCAACTCGCATAAATATTAAAAGCCTTAACCATACCCTACTAGATTGGATTCTCTCTACTTCTCCTGATAGAATCCAGGAGGCCGGTGTTCTCCCAAACACTTTCAGTGATCACTGTTTAGTGTACTGTGTGCGCAAAATTAAGGCTATTAAATCCGCTCCCAAGGTTAAAATAACAAGGTCCTTCAAAAAATTTAATCTTGAATCCTTTCTAAAGGACATCAAGAACCTCCCATGGCACAGATTAAACATTATCCCGGATCTAGACTGTGCTGTTGAATTCTTTCCGTCTGAACTCCTACAAATTTGGAATCTGCATGCCCCACTGCATAAGGTGAGGGTAAAAGGAGCACATATGAACTGGATCACAGCTGACCTCATCCAAATGTACCAGTTTCGGGATTCTTTGTGGTCAAAGTTTAAGCGTACTGGCTCTATGAATGATCACTGTGCATATAGACAATGGCGAAATATATGCACAAAACAAACAAAATTGGCCAAAGCCCAATATTTCTATGACAATCTGAACAATAACATCTCAAACCCTAGAAACTTTTGGAAAGTCATAAATAAACTACAAACTCCCCCAATCCACTCCCAACCCTCCACTGTCAAAGTGGACAACCAAACCCTGAAACTTCCCTTAGATGTAGCAAATGCCTTTAACAATTATTTTGTCGGATGCTCTACTGCCCTGATTGCCAAGCTAATAAATGGCACACATCCTGAAACTACAAATGTGGATCAGGTCTCACTAAATTTGCAAACGCCCAATATAGACAAGTTCACTTTTAGACCTGTACCTGTTAGTGTCATTGAAAAACATCTTAATAATCTAAAAATGAAAAACCAGTCCGGACCTGACCAAATCCCAGCAATGCTGTTGAAGCTCAGTGCACCGGCAATTGCTAAACCCGTCGCAACTCTAATTAATGAATCCTTGGTGTCTGGATACTTACCCAAACTTTGGAAGACTGCAAGAGTAGTGCCTATCCATAAAAGTGGTGACACTACCTTGGTTTCTAACTATCGCCCTATATCATTACTCCCAGTATTGTCAAAAATCTTAGAAAAATGTGTCCATACGCAACTATGTGAGTATTACCAACAATCAAACTATCTGACCCCTGATCAATCGGGCTTTCGCCAGAATCACTCCACTACAACTGCCCTCTTAAAAGTTTGCAATGACATCCAAACTGGCATGGAACAAGGAGACCTAACTGGAGCTATTTTCCTTGATTTTGCTAAGGCCTTTGACACAGTAGACCACGACATTCTACTGCACAAACTCAAAAACTCAGGTATTGGTGATCATTCGCTAAACTGGTTTCGATCGTATGTATCGGAACGCTCGCAATATGTGTCCATTTCTGACAGCGACTCCCTCCCTCTCCCAGTCACGTGTGGTGTTCCCCAAGGTTCCATTCTCGGCCCCCTACTATTTTCATTATTTATAAATGATCTGCCTAATGTCTGCAAATCCTCAAATGTACACATGTACGCAGATGACACAGTAATCTATGCGAGCAATTCCGATCTACCGCAGCTTGAGGCTATGCTCCAAGACCAGTTTACAGAGGTAGAAAAGTGGATCGCAAAAAACAAACTGTTCCTGAACACTGACAAAACTGTCACAATGATCTTTGGAACAGTACCTAAATTACACAAATTACACAATTCCCACCTATCCATCAAAACAATTTCAAATGGCACACTGACCGCAGTCCACTCTTTCAAATACTTGGGTATGATGTTAGACCCCAATCTATCTTTTGGCCTGCACATAGAAAAGCTTGCATCTAAACTTTATCCAAAACTAGGTGCCCTGTACAGAAACAAATCCTGCCTAAGCCCTTCAGTAAAGGAAAAGATTGTACAGCAAATGCTGATGCCAATCATTGATTATGGGGATGTAGTATATGCATCTGCATCGCAATCCCACATTAATAAACTCAACACATTGTATAACTCGCTCTGCCGATTTGTGCTACAATGTAATTACAGGACCCACCATTGTGACATGCTAAAAGAACTAAACTGGCTGTCGCTGGAATCCAGACGCACCCTTCATCTTTCTAGCCTTGTGTTTAAGAGCTTTTCTGGGAAACTCCCACCCTACCTGAACGCAATGCTTTCCCCGGCTGTTCCCACTTCCTACAACCTCCGATCCAGTAACAACACTTTACTTAGTCTACCTCAATATAAAAAGAAAGCAGCCCGATCCTCCTTCTCCTACAGAGCACCGCATTTGTGGAACGACCTCCCGCACAAATTAAAATCTTCCCTAAGTTTAAAGTCCTTTAAGAGATCCTTCTCTACATACCTCAAAACAGAATGTACCTGTCATGGTTGATTATATATTTCCTACCTGTTCTATGTTAAATGTTGTATATATTGTATATTAATTTTGTATTTTATTGTACACTAACTGTAACAATGCAATGATTTGTGGACCCAGGACATACTTGAAAACGAGAGAAATCTCAATGTATCTTTCCTGGTAAAATATTTTATAAATAAATAATAATTTTAGTGTTGGTGTAGTTTGTCATTATGCATGTCCTCCCCCCCTGTATACATGTAGTTGCTTCACATGTTGTTTTTCTCTGCTGACTGCAATCCTTCTATGCATGGATGCTGTTTAATTTTGCTTTTCCATGCTTGCTATCTGTACTACTTGGGGATTGGTTTGTGCATTATTTCTGCATGCCCCTGCATGGACCCTGCTTGGTGAAATTAACCCCCACAGAGTTGGGCCTATCCTGAGAACCTGTTACACCCCTACCCTGCACGCACTCTCTCATGATTTAACTGCATGTTGCATGTGGAGATTTACGTTCCTGCCTACACTTATTACTGTGCCGGCACTACCCGTGCCCTTATACTGGCCAGCCTTGTCTGTGCCCTTATGATTGGCCTGCTTTGTCTGTGCCCCTTGATTGGCCTGCTTTTGTCAGTGCCCCGTGATTGGCCTGCTTTGTCTGTGCCATATTTCGCATGCTATTGACCTGACGGCTCCTTCCCCTGGAACAAGGTTTGTTGAGCCTGCATGCTTTAATACTTGCCTCTGCCATATTAGGGGTGCTGCCCCTACTGCCTGCTACTGACACCTATTGTCTGTCTCCTTAGGTGTCACGTACCGTATCTCAGGCGTCATGGAAGCCGCTTCACAGGAGCAAAACCTGCAGGCACTGATTAATGCGGCTGTGGCCGCCTCTGTGGAGAAAGCCCTGGCGAGGGCTCTGCCTCAACCTCATGATGACAGGGGTGCGAGAGGAAACCCCCTGTTGGCAGACGACTCGGCTGAGTCAGACTCTCAGGATAGAGAGCAGGCAAGTGCGCAATTGCGCTATTGGAAGGGTGAAGGCCCTGAACCACGCTCCCGGAAGGGCAAGGCTCCGGCGAAGCGACATGGTTCGAGGCTGTCAGCCTCGCCGGCCAGGCGCCGTCGTAGGTCGGGCGCAGGGGAGGAGGCCTCCTTACCCCCCCCTAATATGGCCGTGTTGGATGAGTGGCGGGCAGACCAGTCCCTTTCGGAAGAAGATGGAGATTGGGACGAGGATCGGGGAGAGGACCACAGTTGGCGCTGGGAGGACGAAGATGCGCCCTCGACAACCCCGGAAGGCGACGCTTTTCTGGACGCTACGGGGGTACCCCTGTTTGATCCTCGATCTATTCGACACCCCAGGTCCTCAGAATGGTCGCTGCCCGACCACTTGGCACAGTTTGTGCACTACTGGGTCCGCAGACCCCTCGACGGGGAGGCCCGCAAAAAATTGAGGGCAGAATGCCCAAGACCTGTCCTGCCGGACAAGGTGGCGACGACCCCCGAATTTGACCCCTTAGTGGCCACGTATTTGACCCGGACGGGCCGGGACCCCAAGAAAGGGGTGGAGCGGAGCCTCCGGGCCGCGCAAGATAAGCAGCTGGACGTGCTGGGACCCCTATGCAGGATGTTGGCCTTAGCGGACGAGGCATACACGGAGGGCACGACCCTGGACCCAGCCACCATGCGGGACTGGGCATTACGTTCCATTTGCCTGCTGGGCAATGCCAATGTGGCCCTCTGCACGGAGCGCAGGAAGACAGCTCTGTTCCGTATGGACAACAAACTGTCGGAGCTGGGCTCCAAAGAATTGGGCCCCATGGCTAAAGGTCTACTGTTCGGGGAGCCGTTCATTAAGGAGCTACAGAAAC